>NW_025814522.1:0-98474 GCF_018902025.1 Drosophila willistoni | reverse complement strand
TATGCTCATTCCTGCTGAGCCAAATGATAGTGCTGAGCATCACGATTTGGACTCGGAAGCAGAATAAACATATTCGTTTTTTTTTTAAATAATATTATGTAACTCTGAATTTAAAAATAATAATATAATCTAATAGATAAAGCCAACTTTTGTAATGTTTCATTTAAAGTTGACCCATATTCAATAGAAAACTTTGCTATTTTAGTATTAAGTTAAAAAAATTAATGTATTTTAATAGGAAATTAATGTATTTTAATAGGAAACAATAATATTTAATTATTTTTCCATTTAAAGTGTTTTATTAAAAAAATGTTTTTGGCCGTCTAATTTTGCAAAATCTACCTATGTGCGCTGTGCATCTGTAGTCTTCTTGCTCATAAAATAAACAGGGTGTAATTCGTCGTCTTCATCTGATTTTTGCAATAGGACTGCACCAAATCCATCTATTGAAGCATCTGTATGAACTTCGGTTTCGTACTTCTGGTTACATATCTTTAAAACTGGATTTTCGAACAACTTCTTCTTTAATAAATCTGCGGCACCTAGATAGAATCTATTATTGGATTTCAACAAGTCTGTTAATGGCTTTGCAATGATTGCGTAGTTGGGTATAAATTTTGTTCGTCGACTGTTTTTGTTTCTTGAAACGGTAGTCTGCGCGAAAATATTGGGGTTTCGGCATTTAATGTTATGCTCATCTCGATTTGGGTTGACTTTGTTTTAACCGGCTTATAGTTTTCAATTAATTCTCGAACTTCATTATCATCTATATTTATTTCGTCATTATTCGCCATAGCTTCAATTTTCATTATATTCAATTCCGAAATCTCGATCTCATTCTCGACATATTTACGCACTGTTAGACCATAACGATCAAAAATTAATTCGCAAAAAGGTATATCTGTTCACCAATGATTATTCTAATATCCATACACTTCATCGGAACAACATAAAAGTCAAGAACATAGTCATCATTATCGATTTAATTGATTTTTTGAAATTCCCATTTGGTCTAATTTGATTCTCATCCCGATCACCGCCAAATCCAATAAGACTTACACTGCACGACAAAAGTTTTTGCTCACTTATTTCTTTGAATAAGTCTTCGCGCATAACATTGAATTTGCTGCCTGTATCAAATAAAGCCGAACAATTTATATTCTCTATTAACACTGTTTTACTCGTAGTTTTACTTTGACATTGTAGAGTAGAAGTGAAAAAGTCGCTAAGAGGCAATGCCAAGCTATTTGTTTTCAGTGAAAGAGGTATTAATTATTGGTCAATACTCAAAAATGCACTATTAAGCGAGTTTAGGCAAACAACTGAGCGAATCGAAGATAAAGCTCTAATTCAATATATAATCGACGGGATAGACGAACGTGAAACTAATAAATCGGTTTCATACGGTGCAAATGACTTAAAGAATTTTAAATCAACACTAAGAAGCTATGAAACAATGTGTGAAAAATCCAAAGCATTCGACCGCAGTGTTTTTGTTAAAAAAGATGCCAAGTAACGTAATATCCAAAAATAAAGAAGTCAGCTGTTATAGTTGTGGACATAAAGGGCAGATAGCAAATGATTGCAGCAATAAAGACAAAGGTCGAAAATGTTTTAAGTGTAACCAATTTGGGCATATTGCCAGTAAATGCAGACAAGTTAAACAAAAAGATGAACGCAAAGTAAAATTACGAGTAAAACAGTGTTAATAGAGAATATAAATTGTTCGGCTTTATTTGATACAGGCCGCAAATTCAATATTATGCGCGAAGACTTATTTAAAGAAATAAGTGAGCAAAAACTTTTGTCGTGCAGTGTAAGTCTTATTGGATTTGGCGGTGATCGGAATGAGAATCAAATTAGACCAGTTGGAAATTTCAAAAAATTAATTAAAATCGATAATGATGACTATGTTCTTGACTTTTATGTTGTTCCGATGAAGTGTATGGATATTAAAATAATCATTGGTGAACAGATATACCTTCTTGCCGAATTAATTTTTGATCGTTATGGTCTAACAGTGCGTAAATATGTCGAGAATGAGATCGAGATTTCGGAATTGAATATAATGAAAATTGAAGCTATAGCGAATAATGACGAAATAAATATAGATGATAATGAAGTTCGAGAATTAATTGAAAACTATAAGCCGGTTAAAACAAAGTCAACCCAAATCGAGATGAACATAACATTAAATGCCGAAACCCCAATATTTTCGCGCAGACTACCGTTTCAAGAAACAAAAACAGTCGACGAACAAATTGAAGAGTGGATAAACAACGATCTAATTGAATAATCTAATTCAGAGTTTACACTCCTGTAATTAGGGTTGTAATTAACAACCGAGTCGATCTAGCCATGTCCGTCTGTCCGTCCGTCCGTCTGTCCGTCTGTCCGTATGAACACCTAGATGTCGGAGATTGTAAGAGCTAGAGCCACCAAATATGGTATGTGGACTCGTGTAGTACGTAGAGTGATCAAGTTTATTTCAAATTTTTGCCACGCCCCTTTCCGCCCCCGCAATTTAAAAAAAGCGTTTATCTCAAAAACTATTCCAGCTAGAGACACCATATTTGGTATGTATATTCGCTTAGTAAATGCACACATTTTGTATGTGTAAAAATTTTGCCACGCCCTTTTCCGCCCCCGTAATTTGAAAAACTTGATTATCTCCCGTATTTTTTTACCGTATGCAATCAAATTTCGCACACTTAAATTTGATACTAATATCCAGCAAAATACCAAATTTGATCAAAATCGGACACAAAAACAGTCGAGTTATGCATATAAACGTTTTTCCATAAGGCCGGAGTTGGCCGTTGGCTGGTGGGGGCGCTAGGGTGCTCGTATGATTGAGTGAGCGAGATACTAAGATATGCTTGTAAAAAGCATGTGAAAATGCATTTGTTTAATAAAGTTGAAATATTTGCTTTACTGGTGTATGGTATACCTAAGTCGGCGAGACGACTTACTTACTTCATTAAATTCAGAGTTACATAACATTATTTAAAAAAAACGAATATGTTTATTCTGCTTCCGAGTCCAAATCGTGATGCTCAGCACTATCATTTGGCTCAGCAGGAATGAGCATATTTATGGTTTCCCTTAAAAATGGTTCATGTGATTTTTGTACCCAAAAGTGTGCAACGCATAGAAGGAGGCATCTCCGACCATATAAAGTATATATATTCTTGATCAGCACGACGAGACGAGCTCAAATCGCCATGTTCGTACGTCCGTCCGTCCGTCCGTCTGGATCAACGCAAACTCCTCCTAGACCGTAAGAGCTACAGAGCTGAAATTTGTAAATTTGCATGTAGGCTTGTATATACTGCAGGCGTTGTATATCTCGGATTCAGCCGGATCGGATCACTATATCATATAGCTCCCATACAAATGACAAAGTCACGAACAGTGACTTTTCTTAATAACTTCGTTATTTTCTGAGCTATTGCCAGGTTGTGTTAAATTCCAAATTCTAATGCTTCAGGACATACAACATTTTTGTTACTTAAATCATTGAAGTTCTCTGATGTGGCACCACATATGTAACACCGACTTGTTGAGGTTGTGTTAGTTGCCGCGTTACACACTTTTCCATCAACCATGGTCATCTTCATAATATGATTAAATTTAAAAACATTCTGATCTATAGACACTTCGGTCGACGCAAGAGCTTTGCAAGCATTCTCCACAAATTTTATTTCATCCTTGGTTACATCAGTGGTTTCTTTCACGAACCTGAACCGAATCGGCCGACAAAAGCGTGGCGAAGAAGGTGTGGGATTTTACCAAACAATCTTATTATGGTCTTTTCCACAAACAACTTGCAAGGGAACAAAAGAACTTAAAAATATATTTGCATCAGAGTCGACATCATCAACAAATTTTTGTTTAAACCTCTGTTGTTGTGAGCCATCACATCCCCATTTGCAAATAATATTTAATGACTCTCTTTCGGTTTGTTAAGAGTAATTAACAAATCTTGCTAATAAATCGATAAACGGGTTACTGTATGATCCATTAAACTTTGAAGGTCCGTTTCCGCTAGTAGCTGTAATTTTTGTTTAAACCTCTGTTGTTGTGAGCCATCACATCCCCATTTGCAAATAATTTTTAATGACTCTCTTTCGGTTTTGTTAAGAGTAATTAACAAATCTTGCTAATAAATCGATAAACGGGTTACTGTATGATCCATTAAACTTTGAAGGTCCGTTTCCGCTAGTAGCTGTAATTTTCATAGCCATTTTAGGTGGATAGCATTCTTGTTTAGCTTTCAATAATAGATCATAACAGGGATAATGGCCTTTGTTTGTTGCTCTTATTATTTCGTATTGTCGCCTTGTCAGATCAGCCTCAACAAACATTTTGAGAGCTTCAAAGGGGGTAAGTGGAGGAATGGTTTCATTACTCTTGGAGTATGACTTTCTATACTTGCCAGCCCGTGTTGGTGAGTTCGTTATATCCTTAAGGATTTTAGAGGCATTTCTTTTCCCATCATTTTGCAAAACCACTTGTGCAGCATGGACTATCACCTCAGGATTTACCAAACTTCGTATTACCTCAGTCTTTCTTCTCTTGCTTCGATCACTCGATTCAGAAAACTGTTTACAAGGACGTCCTTGGCGATTTGACGAATCAATTGGTATTTCAAAGTTCCCTTCTAACCACAAATAATTTGTTTTCATGAATACTTCCATAGTATTTCCTGCTCCAGACCATCTTTGTTTGACTTGTGATTTGAAATGTGAAAATTTATGTTTCAAAGATTTTTTGGTAGTTTCAGAAAGTTTGGAAGACTCGAGGAGGTAACTTTTCAAAAAATCTAGTTTTTCTTTTCTTCCATGGTTCGTAAATTTTGGCCTTGCATCAGGTCAAATAAATACCTTCTCGTCACTTCTCTCACACCAGAGGCACTAGATAAACCTACGCAATTAGAAGAGGCACCTATACAACCAAAAGCGAAATGTCGAAATAAAAAAATTATAAAAAATAATAAACAAACACAAATGACGAAAACGAATGCAAAAACATTTACAAACACAGTGATACCACTCACAATGAGGGGAGCCGGGGTAACACAACTAAAACATTAACTAAACATGAAAAAGACGTTCACAAAATACACAAAAAAGGTTAGGTTATTCAAAGACATACAAAAAATATTTAATTGGCCAATTTAATCTTCTAAGAATAAATTAAAGTAAATACCTTCAACTTCAAAATTCATTATAAATAATATTTTTCTGGAGTACTCTGTCACACGTTCTATCCCTTTGAAAAGAGATTTCCAGAAATCCAGATCCGGTTTGCCATCAAGGTTGTTATACAATTTGTGTACATTTTGGCAAAATATTGTGTGATTGATATTTTGATTTTTAGGCTATGGCCACAACCACTGTGCACCGGGTCTCATATTTTTTTTTTTTTTATCGGCGCGCAAAAAACTTTGAATAAGTATATTTCCTATATTTCGTGAATAGGATGCTATACGTGGCCAACTATAACTTCATATAATTATTGAAAATGTGTATAAATTATTAAATGAAGAAATATTACAGGGACGAACAGGGAAAGTAGTTATAAGCCCCTTTGAAATTTTTATTGTTAGAAATTTTTCACTTTCACTTTTTGTTCATCTTTTTGTTTAACTTGACTGCATTTACTGGCAATATGCCCAAATTGGTTACACTTAAAACATTTTCGAACTTTGTCTTTATTGCTGCAATCATTTGCTATCTGCCCTTTATGTCCACAACTATAACAGCTGACTTCTTTATTTTTGGATATTACGTTACTTGGCATCTTTTTAACAAAAACACTGCGGTCGAATGCTTTGGATTTTTCACACTTTGTTTCATAGCTTCTTAGTTTTGATTTAAAATTCTTTAAGTCATTTGCACCGTATGAAACCGATTTATTAGTTTCACGTTCATCTATCCCGTCGATTATATATTGAATTAGAGCTCTATCTTCGATTCGCTCAGTTGTTTGCCTAAACTCGCCTAATAGTGCATTTTTGAGTATTGACCAAAAATTAATACCTCTTTCGCTGAAAACAAATAGCTTGGCTTTGCCTCTTAGCGACTTTTTTGCAAAAACTAATTTTTGAAGGTCATTAAAGTCCATCAAAAGAGCCTGATCTTCGAATTCTGAAAGCCATTCCTCAATTTTAATTGAATTTGTTCCATCGAATGTTCTAATTGTGTCCTTTATGTCACGAAAATTCATACCAAAACGCATAGAAATGTCACTATAACGTTTTTCGTCTCCACTGTTTCTCTTACATCTTTGTGAATTCTCTTTCTCTTTCTGTTCAACGTTTTCTTCTGCATCATTGTACACACTACTGTGAGCGGCACTTTCGTTACCCCCTTGGTCGTCAAATTCGTCGCTGCTATCGTCGTTACGCTCTTCGTTTTCACAAAACAAATTGCGAAGTTCGTGGAATGTGTGACTGCAAATTCTCTACTTCGTGCCCCTATACCGAGTATGTTACATATAGACACGAGATCACGTTCAGACAAGTTCTGTTCAACGTATTTTTTCTTGCTTTCATATTGCGCGTCATTCTCATCGAAGCTGAATCCAGAAAATTCTCTTAACCGTTGCCGATTATTTCTGTCTCCCTCTCGCTCATATAGATATTTATGCAAAGCAGTAATGCTTGTTCTACTGGCACTAGCAATTATAGCATTAATGAAATTTTTTAAACACTTTTCAGCATTCTCTTTTTACCATTCTCTTTTTACCGAACGCGGACGAGCCGCCAATTTTGTGGGACTATGTTCCGATTCCGTAGTCCGTAAGTAGTCCCGTTTGATTTATATTTAGTTAAATGGTAATAGGTTTTATTTTAGATTATAATTAGGTTTAAGTAACTATAAATTGATTGAATTGAATGGTAATTGTTTCGTCTTTAGGTTTTTAATGAGAGCGTCGTTTCTCATTCGTCTTTACACGTCTTTCGTCTTTAACACTGCTTTACTTCTTCTAATACACGTCTTTCGTCTTTAATACATCTTTAAAACACGTCTTCTCGTCGTTGGCTCGTCTTGAAAAAGTTCTTCTTCGTCGTCTCGTAGCAGCATTGCCACATCGTCGTTTTTGTGGGTCGCTTGCCACCTCGTCTCATATGGATCATAGACGATTCATGGACGATATGTCATACAACATGCTTCACAATAAGGCCGCCTATCATGATATTGAAACCCAAAGCCAACATTCGTTTTAGTGGGAGAAGTCTATGAAGCGAGAGTATGATGCGCTCATTGCTAACAAAACCTGGTCATTGGTCAACCTACTACCTGGAGAGAAAGCCATCGGTTCCATGTGGGTACTTCAAGTTAAGAGAGACAATCAGGGCAACATAACAAATTTTAAGTCGAGACTTAATTATTAAAAATCGTGTTATTAAATTACAGAAAGGCCTACAGCACACTTAATGAAAAATCTAGGATTTGAAGCTATATTCTAGCTTCTATTTCTTTGGTATAGAAATTCAGCGTCAAGGAGAAGTAGGTTCCAATTCAATTTGTTAGAAAAGTACAATATGATTTTATGTCGTTCAGTATCAACACCATGGTTTTAAGATTAGCTGCAACGATAAAAAATTTAAGAGGGTAGATGTGACCCATTTTCAACCCCTGGTTGGCTCTCTAATGTATCTCGCTATATCTACACGTCCCGATATTGCTCACTCAATTAGTAAACTGGCGCAGCGAAAAAATGATCGACATAGCGAGCGTGATGCAGCGTTGACGCATAATTTGAGTTACTTAACCAGAACAATGGATTTGAAGCTGCACTATTTCAAAACTGGAGAACCGTTGTATGGATTTGTTGATGCAGACTGGGAGAAAAAATTCGCTGCCATCCTTACTCACAAAGCAAGGAATCCATTGTACCATAAGCGATCTAAACATATGATATTAAGTACCATCACATCAGAGAAATTGTAGCAATTGAAATAATATCAATAAACTATGTTCAAACAGATGATAATGTAGCTGATATACCTACTAAAAACTTACGGAAAGAAAAACATGTAAAGTTTGTAAAGCATTTTGGAATGTATGAATAACTGAATTTTTGTATTTTTAGATTATTATAATATAAAAATACAAAAATTCAGTTATTTATACATTCCAAAATGCTTTACAAACTTTACATGTTTGTACTTTATATGTAATTTGAGAAGAAGTGTTGAAATTATTATTACATGTTATGTATATTAGATTTCATAATTAATATGTTACGTTTGTATAGCATCTATTTAACAACATTGGAATGAAACAAATGTAATATGTGGAAACAGGCAGTTATACAGCACAATATACATGAAGAAGACAAGAAAGAAGGACGGCTTTTTAATTTATGTCTTTATTAAGACACTACAAATTGGCAACGAGGAATAAAAATAGAAGTTGAATTTACATGATATGTATTTACAATTACAAACATATCGTAATATAATTACAACATATAACGGACACGTGGCTAACAAGGCGGAATTCGTTCCTAATCAAGAGACTTTTGATATATGGAAAGAACGATTGGAAATCTATTTTTGTGAGATTGGTTGTATTATGGAGAACACAAAGAAAGCAACACTGCTAAAATCAATTTGAGCTGCCGCCTACAATATATTACATAGTTTGTGCAGTACAGAGACACCGCCTTCTAAAGCATACAAGAAGCTATGTATGATTCTGATGACACATTATACGCCGACTGTCATCATATTTTCTGAACGAAAAAAATTCATTCGTCTACAAAGTCTGTAGAGTAAAACAACTAGCATTGCAATGTAAATTTGGAACACACTTGGATGCTTTTGTTCTTGATAAATTTGTCATTGGATTACCCGCTCACATATTTGAAAGAATGTGCGAAGAAAATGAAAAATGAAAAAAAACCATTGGTGCCCATTTTAAAGCCAAACGGAGACATATGTATTATTTATTTTTTTATAGACGTAGTCGTACAACGCTCAGTACGAACAAGTGGCCCATATGACACCAGGCCCGGGCCTGTTACGAATGACCCTAAGTAAAGTTAATGTTACAACCTCTACCCACTCCGACCCAAGGGCATAGGCGTATTACATATATAAACATAAATTAAACTAAAGAAATAGAAAATATAAAATGTAATGAGATAATAGGTTACATATAAAAAGAAAACAGGATAGGTTTAAATAAAGATGATTACAACTAATTACGAGCGAGGAATGACAAGATCGCAATTTTATACCCGGAAGCGATGTTTCGGAACCGATAACGTGCCAAAGTCTGTTGTAGTCACTACATAGTATACGAAAAGGTTCATGCAGAGAATAGTTAGTTGTGCAAGTGGGAAGTATAAGCGGTGTGAAATTGCGGGTCCTTCTAGATGTTAATTTGGCTCAACAGCTCGGAAGAGTCAATCTCACCATTCAAAAGTTTGTAAAGAAAAGTTACACCAAGCATTGTTCTACGATTAGTTAAAGAAGGAAGGTTAATTAACTGAAGTCGACTAGAATAAGATGGAAGTTGTACAGTTGGATCCCAGCACAAATCACGAAGGGCAAAGAGTAAAAACTGTTTTTGTACAGATTCTAATTTGTTTTGATAAAACTCATATTGAGGAGACCAAACACAAGATCCATATTCTAATATGGGGCGGACTAAAGAAGTTAAAAGTATTTTGGTAGTATATGGATCCTTGAACTCCTTCGACCAGCGCTTTATAAAGCCAAGAACACTCTTAGCCCTACTAACAGTAGTCGATATATGCTGATTAAAACTAACTTTGTGGTCGATTAGCATCCCCAAATCTTTTACAACCAATGAAGTATTATTAATTTTTTCTAACGGGAAATTATTTAAAAAGTAACTCGTTAATTGGGGAGAACCTCTATAAAAAGACATAACTTTGCACTTAGAACAGTTTAGAGATAACAAGTTAGTCCTACACCACCCCTGAAAAGCATTCAGGTCATCTTGCAATGTATGACATGAGAGAGAGTCTACGATGCGATTAGCGATTTTTACATCATCGGCATACATAAGAACTCTGGAATTTAAAAGAACGGTGGGGAGATCATTAATGAAAATGGTGAATAGTAATGGGCCAAGGTGACTGCCCTGTGGGACTCCCGATTCAACACAAAAGATCTTAGAAAGAGAGGACCTAAAAAGAACCCTCTGCCTCCTATTGCTTAGATATTGTGAAATCCAAGCAAGCAGAGCATCCGGAAAGCCAACTAAATTCAGCTTATGTAATAGTAAGGCATGGTTTACCGAATCGAAAGCCTTACTGAAATCCGTATATATAACATCAGTTTGCTTTTGTTTCTTAAAACCTTGGATTACAAAAGATGTAAACCGTAAAAGGTTAGTTGTGGTAGACCTATTCTTGACAAACCCATGCTGGTATGGCGAAAAAATAGATTTACATAAATGCTGTATTTGAGACGTCATAATTTTCTCAAACAGTTTAGGTATCGCTGACAATTTAGAAATTCCTCTGAAATTAGTGACGTCGGATTTATTGCCACATTTGTGAAGAGGTAAAATAAACGAATCCTTCCATATAGTTGGAAACTCGGACAGTGTTACGGACAACTCAAAAACCTTAAGTAAAGGCGAGCACAATGACTCCGCACAGAACCTCAGGACACAAGCGGGAATACCGTCTGGGCCCGGTGAGTATACCGGCTTAATCGTCATTAGTTCCTTAGCTACCGAACTTTGCGTTATAATAGGATTAAGAATACAGTTGGATTTCGTTATAGGATATGGATATATCTGGCTAGAGTTGTACTTAGTAGATATGTACGTAGTCGAGAAGAAGTTAGCAAATAAATTAGAAATAGATTGATCAGAAGAGGCCGAATCATTATTGAAAACTGCAAACGATGGAAGGGAGATAGAATTTCGCTTTGAGTTAACGAAACTATAGAACTCTTTAGAATTTTCAGAGAATTGCAACTTGCAACATTGTAAGTAATTATTATAGCATTTAGAATTAGAAACAATAAAATTCGATTTAGCAACCAAGTAACGAGACAGATCCGATGATAGATCCGTGACTTTATATTTTTTGTAATACCTAGACTTAAGATTCTTCAGTTTTGACAGCCCCCGCGTAAACCATGGTGGTTTTTGCGTCCCCACAGGAGACACTAGGGGTACACAGTCATTAAATGTGGTCATTATATGTGGTGATTACAAAGTAACTATAAACAAACATTTAGTTGATGTAAAATACCCATTGCCTAGGATAGAAGAGATATTTGCTGCACTTCAAGGAGGTGAATTGTACTCTAAAATGGATTTGTGCAACGCGTACAATCAGTTGTTACTAGGTGAAGCGTCTCAAAAGTTATGCACATGGAGCACGATATAGGTTTATTAAAAGTTAAACGTTTACCTTTTGGGGTAAGGACAATGATGGAAAGTTTACTTCAAGGTCTCATAGGTGTAGTAGTCTACCAGGATGACATAACGGTTACTGGTAACCGAATTTAAAGGCAACACTAACTAAGCTAAAAGCAGCTGGATTAAGGTTAAATGCAAACAAATGCGAATTCTTTAAGACAAAAATCAGTTATTTAGGATTTACGGTTGATAAAGCAGGTTTGACCAAAAATAATGAGCATATTGTAAGTGTGACGTCAGCCCCAATACCTAAAAATGTATCAGAACTCAGAGCGTTTGTGGTGCAGGCTTAATTGCCGCCCCGCGCCAGTAGAAAGGCTTACCCAACGCGCCCCTGGTTTTTATTCTCTCTTATTCGAAGAAGAACAGTTAGAATTTACTTTGTCTTTGCTTGCACTGGTGACAGAGCGGCGGCCCGCTATGACGGCACGCTAGTTACAGAAAATTAGGCAAGCAGGAAAGACGTGAAATGTAAGTTAAAGGATAGATAAAGAAAAACACAAATGTAAGATAAAATAAAAACACGTGAGAAATTTGAATTAACATTGAAATAAAGATTTCAGCCAACCGATCTAACCGATCGACTTGCCCCACAAATTGTGCAACTGAATATAGCGCAATACAACACAAAACCTGCGTTAAATTGTTTGGTTAGAGGGCTCGGGATATATGTTCGACTCGCCAACTTTTTTGGAGCTGTCCCACGTCACAACCTGAACATTTACACGTCACAACCTGAACATCTACAACCGGAAATATTTGTGTTTTTTTGGCTCCAGAGATATTAGCATTCTGAATATTTCTGAACCACGTGGATTGAATGAAATAATCCTTCGTGAGAGCGACCGCTGCAGACGATTACATGACGGCTCGCTGAGAGAGGAAAGAGAGGGAGATAGTGAACCACGTGCAAACAGGCAAACATAACCTTATTGTTAAGCAACATACATAAGTACCAGTTCAACTCAGGCGACTGAGAATGGAGCGGTCTCAAGTGACAGAGAAGCTGATACACCAACGATGTCAACGCCATCAAGAGGCGACGGTTTGTCAGTGCAACAAACGATTCCTAATGGAATGTTTGAGAGTCACGCAGAAAACGGTACTGCAATTAAACGGCCCAGTAAAATTAATCCAGCTCCGTGGTCCGTACCTGCGTTGGCGCAATCGACTATTCAAGGAGTGAGTCTACCGTTTCTGGCCAATACAGCTAATCTTCACTCTACTGATTTAGGACACAAGAAAACTCTATTGTCATCGGAACAGATAGCGGCCCGTCAAGTACTGAACAAAGACTTACCCGTGTTTTCCGGTAAGCCAGAAGAGTGGTTGTTGTTTATAAGCCACTACGAACAATCTACTGAAAGATGTGGAATTAGTAACGAAGAGAATCTTATTCGGCTCCAAAAGTGCTTAAAAGGAGCGGCTTGTGATGCCGTTCGAGGAAAGCTAATGTTAACGTTACGGATGCTATACGGAAGACCGAAGATTATTCACTCAAGCCTACAAAGGAAACTAAGAGAAGAACCAGCGGCACGCTCAAAAAATTTGGATTCGGTTAGAGTATCTGCACGATCCAGCCTTACTAGGCGAGCTCGTTGAGAAGTTACCGGGAGACTTGAAACTCGATTGGGGAAGACACTGAATGACACTAATTGGATGTGTCGCTAACTTGTCTATCTATGACAATTGGTTGTTTGGCATTGCAATGTGTGCCTCAATGGTTACGCCGTATATAGTTCATGCTAAGGATGGAGCAAAGAGAACCAAAGAGCGAATTTTTTTGCACAACGAATTGCAAAGTGGGTCTAGTCAGGATTCGAAAACGCAAGAAGTACGCATCCGGTTGCGTCCGAAATGTGCAGGGAGTCATAACCTAGCAGACTGTCGCCTCTTTCGAGAAATGAGCATAAAGCTGAGAAAGAAGTTCGTGCGGCAAAAGAGGCTCTGCTATTGTTGTTTTGATCAGAACGTGATACGGAATTGCAAAACTAAAAGAAGTTGTGGTGTCGATGGGTGCAGGCAGATACACCACTCGTTGATCCACGAGACAGCGGACTACAAGGAAAGCAAATCGCAGACGAATGAGGATGATAAACCAGTTCATCCACCAATTTTATTCCATGGAGATATAACAAGCATATCTTTATTCAGATATATGCCAATCATGTTATACGTAAGGAAGCGAAATTTAGCGACATATGCCTTACTGGACGAGGGAGCCGCTTGCTCTTTGATTGAAGAAACTCTATGGAGAAACTTATGGAGGCGACCACAAGTTATTGCCCGATTGACAAACGTTGGCAAACTGGACTGTTAGGGAGGTTCGCCAAAGTAGATCTACCGGATTCATACTCAATGGCCATGAGGCGTCTTCAGTCTTTAAAAGCGAAAATGGCAAAGGACATCGACCTTAGAAGTATGTTGGACACTATGCAAAGCTATGAAGAAAAGGGATACATTTGGAGATTAACAGAAAGTGAGCTAAATAAGGGTAAAAGTTCATGGTTTCTTCCTATATTTACAGCTACTAACCCAAACAAAAACAAGACGAGGCTGGTCTGGGATGCCGCTGCGAAAGTCAAAGGCACGTCATTGAACGACGTCTTGCTGCCTTCAGCCCTTGCTCGGACATATTGGCATCTCTAGTTGGCGTGCTAATACGTTTTCGGGAGCGACCAGTAGCAGTGGCTGGTGACATAAGTGAGATGTTTCACCAAGTAAGAGTGCGCCCAGAGGACCAGACAGCTCAGAAGTTTCTATGGCGCAGTGGGAATTCGGCTAAAGCGGCAGAAACGGTTGCGCAGAGAGAAAAGAATCTCCAAGAGCTGTTGCGGCCATTTGTACAAACTCGTTTGTCGACGACTGGCTCGAGTCCTTGAGAAATCGCAAGATAAGGTTTTAGGCATGTGGTGGCTGCCCGTGACAGATCAACTTACATATGTAGTCAAGCCGGATTTGCTTGAAAGAGCATCGAAAGACTATCCGACCAAAAGAACTGTGTTAAGTGTGGTTATGTCAATTTTTGACCCACTTGGATTGCTTGGCTTTTTCACTGTTCGTGCTAAAATTATTTTGCAGAATATCTGGCAAGCAGGAACGGATTGGGATGAGTCTCTTTTCAGGAAAAGGACCAAGCAGACTGGAAAATTTGGGTGAAGCTGTTACCCAAAATCAACGAAGTGAGGATTTCAAGTTGCATGACGAAGGTTTGTTGTGCAAGACGAGTACAACTTCACACGTTTGTGGACGCCAGCATCAACGCTTATGCAGCGCTTGTGTACCTGCGAGCAGAAGTGGATGGAATAGTCCACTGTTCCCTGGTAGCGTCTAAGACACGAGTGGATGGAACTGATGGCTGCTGTTTTAGGTTTACGGCTAACGAAATTCATCGAACCAGAACTCTCAGTAACAGTATGTCAGCGTATTTTCTGGACGGATTCAAAGGACGTTTTATGCTGGATTAGATCAGATGCCCCCAAATACAATCAATTTGTGGCATTGCGTGTTGGAGAAATTCTGGAAGACTCTGACGTGCTATCTTGGCGATGGGTGCCCACCCAGCATAACGTTGCAGACGATGGCACGAAATGGACAAAGATGGTTTGTTGGCCCGAGATTCTTGTATGAACAAGAGACACAATGGCCTAGCATGGAGCAGAGCCCGAGCAAGACGAGTGAAAGTATTTTGCACAACGAGGAGAAAGTCAAAAGGAACTCTAGTTTGGCTTGCATCACGGAACGATTCGGAACGTTGGAAAAGCTACGGGCGGTACAAAAACGAATTGAAAACTTTTGCAAGGCATGTGTAAAAGGTCTTGCGGAGAACGACTGAAGCACAATTTGGCTATAAACAGCGATGTGGAAACCGATTCAATGTTTATTCGTGCATGCCAAGAAGAGGAGTTTCCAGAAGAGATCAGATGCTTAAACCAAGGACATGGCATAACAAATAGGAAAAGTAAGCTATTTAAGTGCACTCCTTACCTGGACGAGTTAGGAGTGCTACGTATCAAACGACGAATCGACAAAATTGAAGGCGTAGATATGGACACTAAACGTCCCATAATACCACCGCAAAAGCATAGAGTAACGTTTCTGATTGTGGAGTACTATCACAGAAAGAATTACCATTTGCACAATGAAATTGTCGTTAACGAGGTACGACTGCGGTACTGGATAACCGGCTTACGCGCTTTAGTGAGAAAAGTCGCGATCGCCTATGTAGCGTGCCGTATACGAGTGGCCCGACCAGTGTCACAAAACAGAGGTTATCGCCTTACATACAACCATTCACCTTTACTGGAGTGGACTGCTTCGGCCCATTTGAAATCGCAGTGGTCCGCAGGCACGAGAAGAGATGGGGCGTGTTATTCGCTCTATTATGAAGTAAGAGGTGTTAAGAGGAGCGTTCCACTGTCCCACGTCACAACCTGAACATTTTCTACAGTAGGTATGGTAAATAACTATTCGAAGTTTATAAAGAATTATGCTGAGTAAATGAGTCCATTATATGCATTGCTACCTAAAGATACCGTATTCAAATGGTCAAATGCCAAGATGCTTATGAGTTGATAAAAAAAGATATAACTTCCGAACAGGTCTTAGTTCACTTTAACCCTAGTTTACCAGTCGTATTAACTAATGATGCGAGCAACAACGCAGTATCTGGTGTACTAGCACACAAATTTGAAGAGAATTCGATTCGAACTGTAGCGTTTATATCAAGATCATTAAATAAAAGTGAGAATAATTATAGCACCTTGGAAAAGGAATCGTTGGCAATTGTTTATAGCGTCACAAAGTTAAGACAATACTGTGGGCGGTAGATGAATTAACCGATGTCAGAGTGTTTAAGAGATTCGCGTTTTATTTGCTTTAAATTAATTGTAGTTTATTTTATTTCGTAATGTACTTATTATTATTTATTGTAGTTATTGTTTATTATAGTTATTATTTATCGTAGTTATCATTAATGTTCTCTCGATATCTGTCTCACACTCCTCAACGCTCAGCAACGACTGACTCACACGACAGACGCGCTAAACTTACCTCTCTCTCAGAGAGTCAATTAAATACTGGGATCGAAGAGTAGCAAGAGAGCAAGTGTGACCCTCTCTCTTGGAACTTGCTCGGAAAGAATTTTACACTAAGCACGGATCATAAACCACTGTTATGAATTTTTGGAGAATATAAAGGATTGCATATAATGGCATCAGCGCGAATTCAACGCTGAGTCTTGAATATATTAAAGGCAACTTGAACATAGCAGATGGGTTGTCAAGAATGCCACAACTTCCGTCAATAGGATGGAACGAAGAAAGTACGTATATTAATCTTATTCAATCTGAAAATGCATTTAGAATTAATTTCAAAAAGAAAGCTAGGGAAACTACGTGATCTAATTTTATCAAAACTTTGCGATAGCATCAAAGCGGTACAGTTTCAAAATTAAAAGATGATTTCACAGTGTTTAAACCAAAGGCTCATGAATTGACAGTTGAATTTGCTTGTATGTTGAGAAAGAAAGTGTTAAACGAATTGCATTCATCTCATATAGGAATAGTTAAAACAAAGATGTTAGCAAGATCATACATTTGGTGGCCTGGATTAGATTGTCAAATCGAGAATATCATTAAACAGTGTATACCATGTCAACAATTACAAGCCAGCCCAGAAAAAAGCTCGTTGGTTCCGTGGGAACCAACAGAAACAGCGTGGAGTAGAATTCATGTAGATTACGCAGGTCCTGTTAATAAGCAGTATTTACTTGTTTTTTTTGATTCATTTTCAAAATGAGTGAAAGTATTTTTGACTAAAAACATTACATCATCATTCACCATAGAGAAATTAAGAGAACTATTTGCAAGTATGGATTAGTTGACGTTATTGTTAGCGATAATGGAAGACATTTTACGTCAGAAAAGTGTTTAAAGTGTTTATGAAAAACAATGGTATTAAACATAACTTAATCGATAAATGCGAATTTAAAGGTCAATGACTCGTGTGATCTTAGGACAATTTTAAACAGATTCTTTTTAGACTTTCGTACAAGAACGCATTGTACAACTGAAGAATCTCCAGCAAGGTTGTTGTTAGAACTTTAAAAAGAAGATATAGTTTATTAAAACCACCGGCAAGAGGTAGTGTGATTTCAAGAAGTCAGAAAAGTGTTCAAAACCACAGAGGCAAGAGGATGGGAGATAAGGTAATGGTAAGAGATTTTCGAAATCCAAACAAGCCAAGTTCGACTCAAGCCACAATAAGAAAAAGATTAGAGCCACGCTCATATTGTTGCATCTTAACTCATAATAATCGAGAATTATTAGAAAAGGCATCTGGATCAAACTAGAAAACAAAATTTCGTCTCGATCGTAGAATAATGTGGAAAGCAATACCTCAACTGGTGAGTATGAAAGTATTAATGAAAATAATTTCAGCATCGTTAAAAAGGAACAGCCAAGGTCCATACCAATATAAACTGGAAGATGTTTGACACCACGTAAAGATGGAAAAGTAGTTAAAGAATGGAATGAAATGTCAGCAAGCTTCCCTCTTTTAGTACTTATGTTCAACTTTAAGTAGGGGCGTGTTATGTATATTATATTTTATAATTAATATGTATTGCATCGATTTAACAACATTGGAATGAAACAAATGTAATATGTGGAAACAGGGAGTTATTGTTATGAAAGTTCATGAAACGGAAACAAGTAGAAAATACAGCACAATATACATCAAGAAGACAAGAAAGAAGGACGTCTTTTTAATTTATGTCTTTATTAAGACACAATATTACATTTTATCGATTAATAACTCTATGATTATCCATCTCTAGCTATATTCCACCGCTAACCTCTCTATGCTTTTTTCCCCTCTTTCTCTGAATAAAACGTTTGACTTGTTTGTGGTGGGGCGGAAGGATCCAAATAAGCCACAAGTGGTTGGCGGGTGCCAATTTCTTCAGGGGTCTGGTGCGTGAGTAATGTAATTAAAAGGGGCGAGAACTTCGTTTTAAATTAATTGTGATTTATTTGTTTTAATGGGGGATGGGGGACGTCAGCGTCCTGGAGCGCCTAGATCCCACAGGAGCCGGAGACGACCCATGCTCTGGGCTGCGGGAGTACCGCTATGACCGGGCTCACAGCCTGGTTGGATGACCTCAGGATAGAGGTCTGCCCCGAGCACCACGGACACCGACGCCGGCCGATAGAAATTGGGGTCGGCCAGGATCAGGGTGGCGAATTTCTCCCGGACCGGCGCCGACACTTCCCGGATGGGAGTGCGGATGAGCAGGTCCTCTTCGACCCGGAACGTCTTGCAGGCTTGGTCGACGCCGACCTTGGTCACAGCCAACCCCAGGGACCGGGCAAAGGAGCGATTGATGCGGCTCTCAGCCGCTCACGCATCGTGGAGGACGCGGGTCTCGAAGGATTTCGAGCCATTGCCCAACCGGAGGACTGCTGTTGGCATGACAGTCGTCGTCCTGGCGTGGAGCAGGGAGGAGAGAGAGATCTCGGGTGCGCCTTCTGGAGACGCGGAGTGGTCGGACGATGATCGGGAACGGGGTTGTGGCGGTGGTGCAGCACGCCCGGGTGATTGGATGCGACGCCGGGCTCGTTGTCTCGGCGGTCGGGCATATGGAGCAGGGTATGGTGCCTTTGCCCGCATCGACGGCAACCATGGCGAGTCCGGCACGCGTCGGATGAGTGCTCGTGTGCCAAGCAATTGGGACAGTACTTATTTATAAGCACCGCCCGGAGCCGCTTTTCCCCTCGGAGGTTCAGGAAGCGCTGACACTGCCGGAGTGCATGAACCCCCTGACAGACCCGGCATCGGTACACGTTCGTCCCATGTGGAGCAGATCGTTTGCTGCGGTGGTGCGGCAGACGCGTGGGGGCCATGTCGCTATGGAGGGGCGAGCTGAACGAACTGCAACGAAAGAAATTACGTAGGGGGGAGTGGATTAGTCGATGCACGGGAACGATGCACGGAGACGAGGACATTCGGACGGAACATAGAAGGATTGGGAGTCACGATAGGGTTTTAGGCTCAGGACTCCTGCTGTCTTGCAACAGAATGAGCTTCGCTACGGGTCTTCGGATAGACCCACGCGCTGTGGTGACATCAGCCTCTCGGACGAGCCCGTCAGCCCCGTGCAGAGTGTGCTCAATTCGCCCTAAGCGCCACTCGTTGGAGGGGAGATTATCTTCGGACACGATCACGAGGTCGCCGGTCTGGAGGCTGCGAGTCGGTGATTTCCACTTATTCCGTTTGTGAAGCTCCTTGAGGTACTCACTCTTCCAGCGGCGGCAGAAAGCCTGCTGGATTGCCTTCAGTCGCTGCCATCGGTTGATCAGCGACATAGGCTAGACCAGAATTTCCGGTTCCGCAATGGATAAAAGCGGTCCTCCAATCAGGAAATGTCCCGGCCTTAGGACCAGCAGATCCTCTGGATCCTCGCTCTCCCATGGGAGAAATTGGCCTGTAGTTTAGGCACACTCCAGGAGAGTGGAAAGTTGCCCAAACGTGTACTTAACAGTAGACGAGGACTTGTAAAATAGGGTCTTAAAACTTTTGACCCCTGCTTCCCACATGCCTCCCATATGGGGGGCGCTCGGCGGAATGAACTGCCGGGATAAAATATGCTGGGGAAATGCCTTCATTATATTAAGCTTGGTGGTGTCCAGGAAATCTTTTTCGAGCGCCTTTGAGGCCCCTACGAAGGTTTTGCCATTGTCGGAGTAGATGCGCTGTGTGCATTGTCTCCGTGCGACAAACCGAGAGAAGGCTGCGAGAAAACGTTCAGTGGTGAGGTCGGAGGTAGCCTCGAGATGGATTGCCTTTGTACTGAAGCACACAAAAACGCAGACACACCCCATATCTCCGCGATGTATTCTCGACGCTGGGAGATCCGAATCAAGGCGCGCTCGGCGGAGAGCAATTCGTCATTGGTGAGGTGGACCGTGGAAGGCGTCGAAATCCTTTTGGTGGCGAAGCGTAGGATGTACGCGGTGACTCGTAATGCCCTACCGTAGTCCGAAAAACGTTCGCTGACGTCATCGAGTAGGGTGGTCGCGGTGGTGTGGCACTGGACTCGTTGCTCCAGCTGGGTGTCTGGGAGTTCATTATTTAGAGTTGGCCAATACTCGGGGGCCCGCTGGAGCCAGTCCGGCCCATGCCACCAGAGGCTGTTGGCCGTTAACTCGGCCGCGGAGACTCCACGGCTTGCCAGATCAGCGGGGTTGTCCTCGGAGCGCACATGTGAGCAGCTTTTGGAGATGCTGGATACCCGATTGGCCACGAAGGTGGACCAACTCCACGGGGGTTTATTAAGCCAAGCCAACACGATGGTAGAGTCGGTCCAAAACTGGTAGGTTGCAGGTGGGATTGGGAGTTCAGGAACGATCGACGCCCAGAGATCGGCTAGCAAAACCGCTCCGCACAACTCCAGCCGAGGCAGCGAGACTGTTTTGATTGGAGCTTCACGGGTCTTAGCTGTTAATAAATGGACGCATACTTAATCGCGATACCGAAGCCGCACATATAGGGCTGCATCCATCCCAGCCCAGTTCGGTTAGCCAGATTTGCTGCATGAATATCTTCGCTCGGATAACAAATGGGGCTAGCCAGCCAGCGGGGTCGAAGAGTTTAGCGATATGGAACAGAACCTGCCTCTTGGAGATCGCCTCCTTCAATGGTGGGTTCGCTACGGTGAACCCCAAACGTGACAGTTTGTAGCTCATAATCCTGAATATTGCCGCAGCGATCTCGGTAGAGGATCCACTGAAAGGGGGTATGCCTGGGGTCGATTCGGCCTTGTCGATACATCTGCGTTATGTCAGCGTTGAAAACGAATTGAAAGAACCGCCATTTCAGTACCTGAAACGTGAGCTTCAAGACATCGGTGTGCAAGACATCGTTAAGGCTAACGCCTCGTGTGGAGGGGCTCGACGCGTTAAATACGCGTTAAATTGGTGGTGGTGCTATCTGGCTTTAACACCGCGTGATGGGGGAGATAGAAGTTTTTCCTATCTTGAGGCGGCGTCACCCGGATCATATGACCCAATTCCTCTTGAATAATGGCATCGTACTGCGTTTTTAGGATCCTTGAGAAGGCGTGCTTCATTCCGCAGGAATTGAGCCAGCGCGATCGGTCTTGAATGGCCCAAGTCGACGCTATTCGGACCTTTGAACGGTAGGGACACAACATATCGGCCGTCCTTCCCTCTTTGGGTGGTCTCCTGGAAGTTCCGCTCGCACAATACGTCATTCTCCTTTTCCGGCTTTGCGGGAAGGTCTTCCACCTCCCAAAACTTGGTGAGGAGTACCTAAAGTTTTGTTTCTGGACTAACTCGCGTCTGTGCAGCGAAAACCAATCGAGACACCGGAGGGTCAGGCATGATAGTCCCAAACAGAACCCATCCAAAGATGGTTTCTAGCCCGACGAACTCACCAATATCCTTTTTGATCCGCTCGATCCGGCGATCGGGGCACTGCGTA
The DNA here is from genome assembly GCF_018902025.1 of Drosophila willistoni. NCBI lineage: Eukaryota > Metazoa > Arthropoda > Insecta > Diptera > Drosophilidae > Drosophila > Drosophila willistoni. The sequence continues at coordinate 76,548 of NW_025814522.1, read as the reverse complement.
GGAACCGTGTTAAGGAATGGAGCCGTTGGAATGGCCCCTGACAATTTGGATACGACCAGGGCGGAGACCTCAATCTTGTTCAGTCTGTCACACGGAGGAGACAGCATCAGCAGACACACCTTGTCGGCGCAGCCTCCATCACTCTGGCCCATGCCAGTAACCGCGGCGTCTACTGGGTAAAAGGGGGGCTGGACCATGTTGAAGACACGCTCGGAGAGAAAAGTTGAATCGGCCCCAGAGGATATCAACGCACGAATATGGTGATCCACACCACGATGGTGCAGAGTGACAATCGCAGTACCTAAAAGGCCTCTGCCTGAGGTAGATGCAAAATAACTTTGAGCATTTGTGAGCTGGTTGCTCGTGGACGGACGCTCTGTGGCGCTGAAAAAATGGGACTTGCGCAGCGGACGGCGAGGACACGGACACATCACTAGGATGCAACACAGTATGATGACGTTCCTTGCAGGTATGGCAATTATGCGCACTGGAGCAGCCCTTCACTTGATGACCGCGAGCAAAACTGTTCAAACAGAGTCCGCGCTGTCTAATGGTTTCCAAACGCTTCTGAACAGGCATGTCAAGGAAACTAGGGCAAAGCCGTATTGGGTGATTCTCCCGATGGCAAAGCTTGCAAGACGCAGGTTTGAGCAGAGCTTTCACGGGAGACGCTTGGACCTTCATCGTTGCAGAGGATTTGCGGGTGCCAATGGGGATGGCTTGAACACTTGGGCCGACTTATGTTCTTCGGTGCCATCTAGGACACGATACCGCTCGGTGAGAAATTGGTTCAAATCGTACCAAGTGGAGACGACAGTCTTTTTTGGCACTGATTGTTCCTACAGGAGGATTGTGACTTCGGCAATTTGCTAGTGCATATGGCGATAAGTAAGACATCCCAATTCTCAGTACCAACACCCGAACGCTCAAGCGCGGTAAGACACCCTTGAAACGCAGTCTGCAGCTCTCGCAAGGATTTGTCCGACTCTTGGGCTACCGCGGGAATCTGAAGGAGTTGTCTGGCTTGAGTCATAACAAGCAGACGGCTGTGCCGAGAGCTGTTCGATGCGTTTTCCGAACAACGTCCCGCATCGCACATACGCCGCGTAAGCGGATTCGTGCTTCGCCTTGATGTGGCATATGTTTGCCAAGCTTTGCTCGACGGTTTGCGCCGTCAAGGCCTTGACCAGTTGACCAAAGGGATTTGAGCTGCTCTAAGTGCATTTTAATGGAAAATAAGGGCACTTCAGAAGTTAGAGCTTCATTCTCACGAGCTTCAAACAGAGTCAATGCGTCGCACGCCAGAACGAAATCGGAGAGGGACATTCTGGATTGTTCTCTACACTGTTGTGAGACGGATCGGCTGACGGGAGCGTCAGAACAGTGCGTCACAATAACGTGCGGGATCTGGGTCTGGGTTGAAAGCTTGGAACGACATTTGTTGTCACTCGAGTCTTTAACCGAGAATCTGCGACCCTTAGGTAGGCTGGACGAAGACGGACGGGACCTTGGGGATTCGCTGCGGCTGCGAACAGACGGGAACTTGCGCGAAATATCCGTACGCTTCACGGTCGCCGGAGTTATCGGAGGCCGAACCTTCTCCGGAGTTGCAGAGGGACACGAAAGACTGTTAGACTTCGGCGCAGTCTTAGACGGCTCCGTGGACATACTCAGGGGACGACCTTACCGACGAAGTCCGAGTTTGTGCGCTTTTTGGTTTTGGAAAAACAACAAAAAAGAGAAGTGGACTGTATGAGGATGCAAGAATTTTCTCACAGTGCACCGCAGGATTGCGGGAGAATTCTCTCGCGCGTGGCTCGGAAAAGGAGCCCTTTTAATGGAGATATATGCGGAACAATATACGAACGCACGAAAATTACACGTAGACAAAGCGGAGTGATTACAAAACAAGTTTAGTTGGATTCGTAAGTAACGATGGGAGTACGTATAAAACAAAACACTGATGAAATATATAAATAAAGATGAATAGGGCAAAAAAAAAAAAATTTTTTATATAAATCTGGATCTGGATATACATATATATGTGCGCAAAATAATGGCCGGAAAAAATTATATATGATTTATAAATATGGATATATATGGGCACGATAATGCTGGAAAAAAATATGTATGTATTTATTTAGAAATATGGGCGGATATATATATGAGCGCAAAAGGCTGGCCGGAAAAAATATATTTATAATTTTTGAATATGAATGGATATATAAATATGGGCCCGATAGTGCTGGAAAAAATATATATATGTATTTATTTATAAATATGGGCGGATATATATATGAGCGCAAAAGGCTGGCCGGAACAAATATATTTATAATTTTTGAATATGAATGGATATATAAATATGGGCCCGATAGTGCTGGAAAAAATATATATGTATTTATTTATAAATATGGGCGGATATATATACATATGTGCGCAAAATACTGGCCGGAAAAAATATATTTATAATTTTTGAATATGAATGGATATATAAATATGGGCCCGATAGTGCTGGAAAAAATATATATGTATTTATTTATAAATATGGGCGGGTATATATATGTGCGCAAAATACTGGCCGGAGAAAATTATATATATATATAATTTATGAATATGGACGGATATATAAATGTGGGCACGATAGTGCTGGAAAAATATATATGTATTTAGTTATAAATATGGGCGGATATATAATTAGGCGAAAAAAGGGAATCGGAAATAATGTGATTTGAACTTGGCGCGCTTGAGCCGCCTATCGATATCACGACTCGACTCACGTGTCACCACTACTCCGAAAACAGCTGTCGGCCGTTGTTTATATTTTGATGTTGTTTAATTATGTTAATAATTTTTTTGTGGTTGTGCAAAAAAGAGAAAACCAATAACAAAAGAACGCTTTTACACACCGCGAGTGTTGTGCGCGAAGGCAAACAAAACAAACGATCAATGCATGTGGACAAATGCTTGATCTATGTATGTACGTACATGCATAAGTACACAGGTGAGTATATAGATATGTGCACACGCGTTGTTCACAACAAAATTAACGTAAGTAATTGTCATTTAATTGGAGGTGGGGTGGTGTTAAATCAATGCGCGACACCGAAATGGATTATGTGTTGTGGATATGTACATATGTGCAATGTATGACTATGTAAGTATGTATGTACATATGTAAGCAAGTGCACCGGTTTCCAAAGACGCGCGTGGGGAATTAATTTCGCACCTAATTCGAACGCGCAAGAAATCGCGGTGCAAACGTTAAGTGCTAGTAAAAAAAACAATATTTTTTTGGCCTTTTGTGTTATGGTAAATGTGTGAAGGGATTATATGTACATGGATATGTACATATACGCGTACATCAACAGATGACGATGTGTGTATGTACGTAGATACGCTCGTGCGGAAATTCGTTTGGCATTAAAAATAATTATTTCAACACATAAGAAAACGCGGTTAACACTTGGATTATTATTTTTTCTATTTTTTATAACACTTTAATATTTTTTTTGTTTTTTAACCCTTTACGCGGACTTGGCAAACAGCTGTGGAAATTACATGTACATGTGAATGCATATGTAAAAGAGGTGGATTTGGACAAGTGCGGGGAAAAATATAAATAAAGAAATGGAAATGTAATGGAAAACGAGAACGTTGGACAAACACGCTAAGGATTAGGAACTACCATGGACCCTTGGAACAGGTCAGGTATGTACATACAATATGTAAAAATGTGTAGGTCGCTATGGAGAAGCGGGAAAACCTCACACTTTTATTAGTATGTAGGGGAAAATGAAACGAATAATGAAATTTTGTACTTATCAGGAATTCCGCCGATGCAAGCTGGAGGAGCGGAAGGATATCCGGCTCGAAGGACCAATGTTTGTGGCGGGGCGGAAGGACCCGATATAGTATCAAGTGGTTGGCGGGTGCCAATATCTTCAGGGGGCTCGTAGGTGAGTAGAATGATTAAAACGCGCGAAAAACTTTTTAATTATTAATTAGTTTTAATTATATGTTGATTTATTTAATTCACAAGGTATACCGACACACACACGAAAATGGTTCGGTTTGAAAAAAATGACTAATCGCAAATTAAAATTAAAGGAGATGAACGGGTGTTCGGGTGAAAATCTCGATTCGGAATAATGGCGATGCCCATTAGAAAAACCCAGTCACCCCTCCTGGTGTGACCGTAGATGCCGAGGATCAAAAAACCCTCCTCACTCTTCACTGCTCTTCGCCGCTCACTGCTGTTCACCCGGTGGCGTGAACATGGGGAAACAGGTCAACACCGATAATCATGTCAATAGGCGCGGGCTTGTTGTAGTACGGGTCAGCCAGGGGGCGATCGAGGCACTGCGTCGGAACCGTATTAAGGAATGGAGCTGTTGGAATTGCCCCTGACAATTTGGATACGACCAGGGCGGAGACCTCGATCTTGTTCAGTCTGTCACACGGGGGAGACAGCATTAGCAGACACACCTTGTCGGCGCAGCCTCCATCACTCTGGCCCATGCCAGTAACCGCAGCGTCTACTGTGTAGAAGGGGGGGCTGGACCATGCTGAAGACACGCTCGGAGAGAAAAGTTGAATCGGCCCCAGAGTCGATCAACGCCCGAATATGGTGATCCACACCACGATGGTGCAGAGTGACAATCGCAGTGCCTAAAAGGCCTCTGCCTGGGGTAGATGCAAAATAACTTTGAGCATTTGTGAGCTGGTTGCTCGTGGACGGACCCTCTGTGGCGCTGGATGGTGGGACTTGCGCAGCGGACGGCGAGGACACGGACACATCACTAGGATGCAACAGCGTATGATGACGTTCCTTGCAGGTATGGCAATTATGCGCACTGGAGCAGCCCTTCACTTGATGACCGCGGGCAAAACAGTTCAGACAAAGTCCCTGCTGTCTAATGGTTTCCAGCCGCCTGTGAACAGGCATATCAAGAAAACTAGGGCAGAGCCGTATAGGGTGATTCTCCCGATGGCACAGCTTACAAGAAGCACGAAAATTACACGTAGACAAAGCGGAGTGATTACAAAACAAGTTTAGATGCATTCGTAAGTAACGATGGGAGTACGTATAAAACAAAACACTGATGAAATATATAAATAAAGATGAATAGGGCAAAAAAAAAAAATAAGTTTTTATATAAATCTGGATCTGGATATATATATGTGCGCAAAATAATTGCCGGAAAAAATTATATATGATTTATAAATGGATATGGATATATATATGGGCACTATATATGTTGGAAACTCTTTACTTTTTCGGTAATTAATCTCTTGGGATTCTCTTTATATTTTCCGATTTTTATTTCTTTTCAAAAAATTGCACATGTGGTCTTATTGACTATATTTCGAGAGAGTGTGTCCGTACCCCGCCTTAGTGCATTATACCCTTTCAGTGTGACCATATTCGGGTTTTGGGAAAATTCACTGAGACGAAGAGCGGGCTTATTTAAAATATTCGTAATGTTTACATTCGGCCAATCCTGACACTTGACCTCGATCATACAATATAACGTACAACATACAATATACATATACAAATACTGCTTATCAAATACATATTACAAACAGAAACTCACAGTTCTATCACACGCATGCATCCACGGCTTGAGTCGGGCTGATTCTAAGATACGTTTGTAGGGCAATTGAGTAAGTTGACAATCGTCAATATCAGTGACTTCGTAACGGTCATTTGGAAGAACTCGATTTATCTTATAAGGACCACGGTACTTAGGAGCGAACTTTTTCCACGACCCGGGAGTGACATCAACACTGCGAATGGCAACAAAATCATTGACTCTATAGGATAAAGGTGCCTTATGCCTTAAAGCGTCCCGCTTTTCATTGCGCTCCTGCGATAGTTTAATTTTCACACTTTCCTCTTGCCTAGTGGCCTTAAGGTTACAGGGGTTTTCTGAACTAAATTTCTCGTCAAGATACTCGGATAATTCGTCTACCAAGAGGCCTCGCTGATCGCAACCAAACAACAACATTGACGGAGTTTTACCGGTACTACACTGCACTGAGTTAGTAATAGCGAACTCTACACGATTAACTAATTTATACCAATCGGCTTGGGCTAAAGGTTCTGACAGCTTTCCCAACATTGGGGTCAACACACGGTTCACACGCTCGACCTGCCCATTGGCTTGAGGGACAGCCGTCGCTACTTTAATGTGGTCAATATTTCGGTTTTCTACAAATTCAGCAAACTCAAACGACGTAAAACATGTACCTCTATCGGATATAACTCTTCTTGGTCGGCTATAATAATCAAAATATTTTTCTAATGCAGCGGTAACTTCTTTGGTACTAGTGGAATTTACGGGATACAATTTGACAAGCTTTGTAAATGCGTCAATCACTACTAAAAGGTGCTTTCTTTTTGATGTAACACTCGGTAAGGGACCTAAGTGGTCAACATGAATAGTATCAAATGGAAGCGGACTTTTCGGAATACTATGCAAAGTTATATTATGTATAGTTTTTGGAACACTATATAGAATACACGGCAGACAATCTTTGATAAACGCCTCAACCTTTGGATTCATTAACGGTGTTCGTGGAGGGGCGGAAGGATCCAAATAAAACGCAAGTGGTTGGCGGGTGCCAATTTCTGCAGGGGTCTGGTGAGTGAGTAATGCAATTAAAACGCGCGAGAACTTCGTTTAAGATTAATTCTGGTTTATTTCTATTTATGTTACATGTTAGATGTCTCGACACACACGAGAATGTTTCGGGTTGAAAAAAGGTATATTATCGAAAGCAAAAGCGCAATGAAAGAACGGGTGTTCGGGTTAGATGCTCGTACTGGATTGAATATGGCGATTTACAGGAGAACCCTTCGTCACCCTCCTCAGTATGACCGAATTCGGTTTTGGAAAAAACCCTACCCCTCACTCTCTGCTGTTCACCCGGTGTCGTGAACATACCGCCCCCCTTGCAACAAGTTGCAATTGCCTCGCTGAACATGTCTAAGGATGAAGGATGGCAGCGTGGATGGAGGGGGAACTTTAGATGCAGATGAAGTAGGCGGCACGATGGCTGATGACCTCTGGATAGAAGTCCGAATGAAAGGCGGGTGCCTTTCGGGTCTTTGCTCTTTGGGTTGGATGTAGGCGACTGAGCTGTCGATGTGCAAGAGCGTGTGCAAGGAGCTTGCCACATCGATGGCATCCTGCTGTGCTCCTGCAGGAACCATTGGAATGCTCATGATCCAAACAGCTCGGGCAGTATCAGTTGCTCAAGACTACCCGTAGCCTGTCGTCAGCTCGTAGTCCTCGAAACTGTCGGCACTGACGGAGCGCGTGTGTTCCTTGACAAACGCGGCACCTGAAGCAATTGGAACTGCGTTCTAAATCGGATGGTGCTGCTGTCCATAGAGACATCTTCGGACTGCTGGAGGAGGTGGACCGAGACCTTCTGGATTTTCCAGTAACGGATCCACAGAGAACCCATCCGAACATCGTCTCGATCCCCACGAAAGAATCACCAACATTCTTGATGATGCGTTCCCCAAGGATAGTGGGAAGGAGCTCGGCTCCAAGCACCAAATCCACAGGAGCTCTTTGGTGAAATTGCGGATCAGCGAGCGGAAGGTCAAGCGAATCCTGCTTTACCTTATTCGGGACGGCGCGGGACGGAAGTGCTTCAGCTACACTAGGCAGCACCACGGCGACTGCTTGGAACCGTCGCAGCGGTTCGTCAGGAGGAAAAATCTGTAAGCGGCACACTTTGTCGCCGCTACCAGCATCGCATTGCCCAATGCCGCGAATGCTAGTTGATACTTTGCAGCTTGTAGGATTAATCAATTCAAACATTCTTAAGGAAATAAAGGACGCTTCGGATCCCATATCAATCAAAGCGCGAATTTGAAACTGCTGGCCACGATGATGAATAGTTGCCCTCGCAGTACCCAGGAGGCCAGTGTTGCGAGTGGAGGCGAAGTAACTTCCCACGTTTACATGAGGGCTGCTGGAAGAATCGGAGGATGCAGGATTCGAAATTATACAAGCATCAGGTGCTGAGCTCTCTTGCACTTGAGCGGAAAAGGCCTGAGCTCGTGCCGTAGGTTTTCGGCTTACGGATGGAAAGGTCTGACCGCTAGAGCTTGGTTGAAGGACATCTGTGGCCTCTACACGGTGGCGATCAGTTAGGAATCGATTAAGGTCGTCCCAGGATGAGACGGCGGTCTTATCGGCGGACTGTTCCCACAACAGAAGGGTGGATTTGGGCATTTTGCTCGTACAGATTGCTATAAGAAGGATATCCCAATTGTCTGTACGAGCTCCGGAAAGCTCAAGACCGGTTAAGCAACTTTGAATTGAGGTCTGCAGTTCTCTCAACGCTTTACTAGACTCTTGTGTTACAGCTGGGATCTGTAAAAGCTGCTTGGCTTGGCTCATAATCAATAATTATTGATTACTCGGACCTTTGAACGGTAGGGACACAACATATCGGCCGTCCTTTCCTCTTTGGGTGGTCTCCTGGAAGTTCCGCTCGCAGAATACGTCAATCTCCTTTTCCGGCTTTGCGGGAAGGTCTCCCAAAACTTGGTGAGGAGTACCTAAAGTTTTGTTTCTGGACTAACTCGCGTCTGTGCAGCGAAAACCGATCGAGACACCGGAGGGTCAGGCATGATAGTCCCACACAAAACCCATCCAAAGATGGTTTCTAGCCCGACGAACTCACCAATATCCTTTTTGATCCCCTCGATCCGGCGATCGGGGCACTGCGTCGGAACCGTGTTAAGTCTGTCTGTCACACGGAGGAGACAGCATCAGCAGACACACCATGTCGGCGCAGCCTCCATCACTCTGGCCCATGCCAGTAACCGCGGCGTCTACTGGGTAAAAGGGGGGCTGGACCATGTTGAAGACACGCTCGGAGAGAAAAGTTGAATCGGCCCCAGAGGATATCAACGCACGAATATGGTGATCCACACCACGATGGTGCAGAGTGACAATCGCAGTGCCTAAGAGGCCTCTGCCTGGGGTAGATGGAAAATAACTTTGAGCATTTGTGAGCTGGTTGCTCGTGGACGGACGCTCTGTGGCGCTGGATGGTGGGACTTGCGCAGCGAACGGCGTAGTCACGGACACATCACTAGGATGCAACAGAGTATGATGACGTTCCTTGCAGGTATGGCAATTATGCGCACTGGAGCAGCCCTTCACTTGATGACCGCGGGCAAAACAGTTCAGACAGAGTCCCTGCTGTCTAATGGTTTCCAAACGCCTCTGAACAGGCATACCAAGAAAACTATGGCAGAGCTGTATTCGGTGATTCTCCGGATAGAACAGCTTGCAAGACGGTGGTTTGAGCTCAGCTTTCGCGGGAAACGCTTGGACCTTCATCGTTGCAGAGGATTTGCGGGGGCCAATGGGGATGGCTTGGACACTTGGGGCCGACTTATGTTCTTCGGTGCCATCCAGGACACGATACCGATCGGTAAGAAATTGGTTTAAATCGTAGCAAGTTGAAACGACAGTCTTATTTGGCACTGATTGTTCCCACAGAAGGATTGCACGGCAATTTGCTAGTGCAGATGGCGATAAGTAAAACATCCCAATTCTCAGTACTAACACCCGAACGCTCAAGCGCGGTTAGACACCCTTGAACCCAGCCTGCAGCTCTCGCAAAGATTTGTCCGACTCTTGGGCCACCGCGGGAATCTGAAGGAGTTGTCTGGCTTGAGTCATGACAAGCAGACGGCTATTTTCGTACCGTGCGGTGAGGTTCTCCCACGCGGCCTGAACACCCTCATTCGTCAGGGGGTACTTAGCCACGATGGTTCTCGCTTCCCCTCGCGTCTTGGCGTTCAAGTGATAGAGCTTCTCCACTTGTGACAAATACGGATTGGCGATATAAATGGCGGCGAACAAATCGCGGAATGTGGGCCATGCTAGGCTGTCGCCATCAAATGTCTCCACCTCACACGGAGGAACTCTATGCCCCGGCGGCCCCGACGGAGCGGTTGACGCATAAGACTCATCATCTGTGCCGAGAGCTGTTCGATGCGTTTTCCGAACAACGTCCCGCATCGCACATACGCCGCGTAAGCGGATTCGTGCTTCGCCTTTATGTGGCTTATGTTTGCCAAGCTTTGCTCGACGGTTTGGGCCGTCAAGGCCTTGACCAGTTGACCAAAGGGATTTGAGCTGCTCTAAGTGCATTTTTATGGAAAATAAGGGCACTTCAGAAGTTAGAGCTTCACTCTCACGAGCTTCAAACAGGGACATTGTTCTGGATTGTTCTCTACACTGTTGTGAGACGGATCGGCTGACGGGAGCGTCAGAACAGTGCGTCACAATAACGTGCGGGATCTGGGTCTGGGTTGAAAGCTTGGAACGACCTTTGTTTTCAATCGAGTCTTTAACCGAGAATCTGCGACCCTTAGGTAGGCTGGACGAAGACGGACGGGACCTTGGGGATTCGCTGCGGCTGCGAACAGACGGGAACTTACGCGAAATATCCGTACGCTTCACGGTCACCGGAGTCTTCGGAGGCCGAACCGTCTCCGGAGTTGCAGAGGGAGACGAAAGACTGTTAGACTTCGGCGCAGTCTTAGACGGCTCCGTGGACATACTCAGGGGACGACCTTACCGACGAAGACCGAGTTTGTGCGCTTTTTGGTTTTGGAAAAACAACAAAAAAGAGAAGTGGACTGTATGAGGATGCAAGAATTTTCTCACAGTGCACCGCAGGATTGCGGGAGAATTCTCTCGTGCGTGGCTCGGAAAAGCAGCCCTTTTAATGGAGATATATGCCGAACAATATACGAACGCACGAAAATTACACGTAGACAAAGCGGAGTGATTACAAAACAAGTTTAGATGCATTCGTAAGTAACGATGGGAGTACGTATAAAACAAAACACTGATGAAATATATAAATAAAGATGAATAGGGCAAAAAAAAAAAATAAGTTTTTATATAAATCTGGATCTGGATATATATATGTGCGCAAAATAATTGCCGGAAAAAATTATATATGATTTATAAATGGATATGGATATATATATGGGCACTATATATGTTGGAAACTCTTTACTTTTTCGGTAATTAATCTCTTGGGATTCTCTTTATATTTTCCGATTTTTATTTCTTTTCAAAAAATTGCACATGTGGTCTTATTGACTATATTTCGAGAGAGTGTGTCCGTACCCCGCCTTAGTGCATTATACCCTTTCAGTGTGACCATATTCGGGTTTTGGGAAAATTCACTGAGACGAAGAGCGGGCTTATTTAAAATATTCGTAATGTTTACATTCGGCCAATCCTGACACTTGACCTCGATCATACAATATAACGTACAACATACAATATACATATACAAATACTGCTTATCAAATACATATTACAAACAGAAACTCACAGTTCTATCACACGCATGCATCCACGGCTTGAGTCGGGCTGATTCTAAGATACGTTTGTAGGGCAATTGAGTAAGTTGACAATCGTCAATATCAGTGACTTCGTAACGGTCATTTGGAAGAACTCGATTTATCTTATAAGGACCACGGTACTTAGGAGCGAACTTTTTCCACGACCCGGGAGTGACATCAACACTGCGAATGGCAACAAAATCATTGACTCTATAGGATAAAGGTGCCTTATGCCTTAAAGCGTCCCGCTTTTCATTGCGCTCCTGCGATAGTTTAATTTTCACACTTTCCTCTTGCCTAGTGGCCTTAAGGTTACAGGGGTTTTCTGAACTAAATTTCTCGTCAAGATACTCGGATAATTCGTCTACCAAGAGGCCTCGCTGATCGCAACCAAACAACAACATTGACGGAGTTTTACCGGTACTACACTGCACTGAGTTAGTAATAGCGAACTCTACACGATTAACTAATTTATACCAATCGGCTTGGGCTAAAGGTTCTGACAGCTTTCCCAACATTGGGGTCAACACACGGTTCACACGCTCGACCTGCCCATTGGCTTGAGGGACAGCCGTCGTTACTTTAATGTGGTCAATATTTCGGTTTTCTACAAATTCAGCAAACTCAAACGACGTAAAACATGTACCTCTATCGGATATAACTCTTCTTGGTCGGCTATAATAATCAAAATATTTTTCTAATGCAGCGGTAACTTCTTTGGTACTAGTGGAATTTACGGGATACAATTTGACAAGCTTTGTAAATGCGTCAATCACTACTAAAAGGTGCTTTCTTTTTGATGTAACACTCGGTAAGGGACCTAAGTGGTCAACATGAATAGTATCAAATGGAAGCGGACTTTTCGGAATACTATGCAAAGTTATATTATGTATAGTTTTTGGAACACTATATAGAATACACGGCAGACAATCTTTGATAAACGCCTCAACCTTTGGATTCATTAACGGTGTTCGTGGAGGGGCGGAAGGATCCAAATAAAACGCAAGTGGTTGGCGGGTGCCAATTTCTGCAGGGGTCTGGTGAGTGAGTAATGCAATTAAAACGCGCGAGAACTTCGTTTAAGATTAATTCTGGTTTATTTCTATTTATGTTACATGTTAGATGTCTCGACACACACGAGAATGTTTCGGGTTGAAAAAGGCTATATTATCGAAAGCAAAAGCGCAATGAAAGAACGGGTGTTCGGGTTAGATGCTCGTACTGGATTGAATATGGCGATTTACAGGAGAACCCTTCGTCACCCTCCTCAGTATGACCGAATTCGGTTTTGGAAAAAACCCTACCCCTCACTCTCTGCTGTTCACCCGGTGTCGTGAACATACCGCCCCCCTTGCAACAAGTTGCAATTGCCTCGCTGAACATGTCTAAGGATGAAGGATGGCAGCGTGGATGGAGGGGGAACTTTAGATGCAGATGAAGTAGGCGGCACGATGGCTGATGACCTCTGGATAGAAGTCCGAATGAAAGGCGGGTGCCTTTCGGGTCTTTGCTCTTTGGGTTGGATGTAGGCGACTGAGCTGTCGATGTGCAAGAGCGTGTGCAAGGAGCTTGCCACATCGATGGCATCCTGCTGTGCTCCTGCAGGAACCATTGGAATGCTCATGATCCAAACAGCTCGGGCAGTATCAGTTGCTCAAGACTACCCGTAGCCTGTCGTCAGCTCGTAGTCCTCGAAACTGTCGGCACTGACGGAGCGCGTGTGTTCCTTGACAAACGCGGCACCTGAAGCAATTGGAACTGCGTTCTAAATCGGATGGTGCTGCTGTCCATAGAGACATCTTCGGACTGCTGGAGGAGGTGGACCGAGACCTTCTGGATTTTCCAGTAACGGATCCACAGAGAACCCATCCGAACATCGTCTCGATCCCCACGAAAGAATCACCAACATTCTTGATGATTCGTTCCCCAAGGATAGTGGGAAGGAGCTCGGCTCCAAGCACCAAATCCACAGGAGCTCTTTGGTGAAATTGCGGATCAGCGAGCGGAAGGTCAAGCGAATCCTGCTTTACCTTATTCGGGACGGCGCGGGACGGAAGTGCTTCAGCTACACTAGGCAGCACCACGGCGACTGCTTGGAACCGTCGCAGCGGTTCGTCAGGAGGAAAAATCTGTAAGCGGCACACTTTGTCGCCGCTACCAGCATCGCATTGCCCAATGCCGCGAATGCTAGTTGATACTTTGCAGCTTGTAGGATTAATCAATTCAAACATTCTTAAGGAAATAAAGGACGCTTCGGATCCCATATCAATCAAAGCGCGAATTTGAAACTGCTGGCCACGATGATGAATAGTTGCCCTCGCAGTACCCAGGAGGCCAGTGTTGCGAGTGGAGGCGAAGTAACTTCCCACGTTTACATGAGGGCTGCTGGAAGAATCGGAGGATGCAGGATTCGAAATTATACAAGCATCAGGTGCTGAGCTCTCTTGCACTTGAGCGGAAAAGGCCTGAGCTCGTGCCGTAGGTTTTCGGCTTACGGATGGAAAGGTCTGACCGCTAGAGCTTGGTTGAAGGACATCTGTGGCCTCTACACGGTGGCGATCAGTTAGGAATCGATTAAGGTCGTCCCAGGATGAGACGGCGGTCTTATCGGCGGACTGTTCCCACAACAGAAGGGTGGATTTGGGCATTTTGCTCGTACAGATTGCTATAAGAAGGATATCCCAATTGTCTGTACGAGCTCCGGAAAGCTCAAGACCGGTTAAGCAACTTTGAATTGAGGTCTGCAGTTCTCTCAACGCTTTACTAGACTCTTGTGTTACAGCTGGGATCTGTAAAAGCTGCTTGGCTTGGCTCATAATCAATAATTATTGATTACTCGGACCTTTGAACGGTAGGGACACAACATATCGGCCGTCCTTTCCTCTTTGGGTGGTCTCCTGGAAGTTCCGCTCGCAGAATACGTCAATCTCCTTTTCCGGCTTTGCGGGAAGGTCTCCCAAAACTTGGTGAGGAGTACCTAAAGTTTTGTTTCTGGACTAACTCGCGTCTGTGCAGCGAAAACCGATCGAGACACCGGAGGGTCAGGCATGATAGTCCCACACAAAACCCATCCAAAGATGGTTTCTAGCCCGACGAACTCACCAATATCCTTTTTGATCCCCTCGATCCGGCGATCGGGGCACTGCGTCGGAACCGTGTTAAGTCTGTCTGTCACACGGAGGAGACAGCATCAGCAGACACACCATGTCGGCGCAGCCTCCATCACTCTGGCCCATGCCAGTAACCGCGGCGTCTACTGGGTAAAAGGGGGGCTGGACCATGTTGAAGACACGCTCGGAGAGAAAAGTTGAATCGGCCCCAGAGGATATCAACGCACGAATATGGTGATCCACACCACGATGGTGCAGAGTGACAATCGCAGTGCCTAAGAGGCCTCTGCCTGGGGTAGATGGAAAATAACTTTGAGCATTTGTGAGCTGGTTGCTCGTGGACGGACGCTCTGTGGCGCTGGATGGTGGGACTTGCGCAGCGAACGGCGTAGTCACGGACACATCACTAGGATGCAACAGAGTATGATGACGTTCCTTGCAGGTATGGCAATTATGCGCACTGGAGCAGCCCTTCACTTGATGACCGCGGGCAAAACAGTTCAGACAGAGTCCCTGCTGTCTAATGGTTTCCAAACGCCTCTGAACAGGCATACCAAGAAAACTATGGCAGAGCTGTATTCGGTGATTCTCCGGATAGAACAGCTTGCAAGACGGTGGTTTGAGCTCAGCTTTCGCGGGAAACGCTTGGACCTTCATCGTTGCAGAGGATTTGCGGGGGCCAATGGGGATGGCTTGGACACTTGGGGCCGACTTATGTTCTTCGGTGCCATCCAGGACACGATACCGATCGGTAAGAAATTGGTTTAAATCGTAGCAAGTTGAAACGACAGTCTTATTTGGCACTGATTGTTCCCACAGAAGGATTGCACGGCAATTTGCTAGTGCAGATGGCGATAAGTAAAACATCCCAATTCTCAGTACTAACACCCGAACGCTCAAGCGCGGTTAGACACCCTTGAACCCAGCCTGCAGCTCTCGCAAAGATTTGTCCGACTCTTGTGCGACCGCGGGAATCTGAAGGAGTTGTCTGGCTTGAGTCATGACAATCAGACGGCTATTTTCGTACCGTGCGGTGAGGTTCTCCCACGCGGCCTGGAAACCCTCATTCGTCAGGGGGGACTTAGCCACGATGGTTCTCGCTTCCCCTCGCGTCTTGGCGTTCAAGTGATAGAGCCCTCCACTCCGTGACAAATACGGATTGGCGATATAAATGGCGGCGAACAAATCGCGGAATGTGGGCCATGCTAGGCTGTCGCCATCAAATGTCTCCACCTCACACGGAGGAAATCTATGCCCCGGCGGCCCCGACGGAGCGGTTGGCTGAAGCATAAGACTCGTCATCTGTGCCGAGAGCTGTTCGATGCGTTTTCCGAACAACGTCCCGCATCGCACATACGCCGCGTAAGCGGATTCGGGCTTCGCCTTGATGTGGCTTATGTTTCCTCGACGGTTTGGACTGTCAAGGCCTTGACCAGTTGACCAAAGGGATTTGAGCTGCTCTAAGTGCATTTTAATGGAAAATAAGGGCACTTCAGAAGTTAGAGCTTCATTCTCACGAGCTTCAAACAGAGTCAATGCGTCGCACGCCAGAACGAAATCGGAGAGGGACATTCTGGAGTGTTCTCTACGCTGTTGTGATACGGATCGGCTGACGGGAGCGTCAGAACAGTGCGTCACAAAAACGTGCGGGATCTGGGTCTGGGTTGAAAGCTTGGAACGACCTTTGTGTTCACTCGAGTCTTTAACCGAGAATCTGCGACCCTTAGGTAGGCTGGACGAAGACGGACGGGACCTTGGGGATTGAGAAGTGAGAAGTGGACTGTATGAGGACGCAAGAACTTGCCGGAGAATTCTCTCGCGTGTGGCTCGGAAACGGAGCCCTTTTAATGGGGACAGATGCGCAACAATATCCGAACGCACGAATGCGGATCGAAAATTACACGTAGACGAAGCGAAATGATTACAAAACAAGTTTATATGGATTCGTAAGTAACGAGGGGAGTTTTATACGTACTCCCGAAACACGGATGAAATATATAAATAAAGATGTATAGGGCAAAAAGAAAATACGTTTTTATATAAATCTGGATCTGGATATATATATGTGCGCAAAATAATGGCCGGAAAAAATTATATATGATTTATAAATATGGACGGATATATATATGGGCACGATAATGCTGGAACAAAAAATATATATGTATTTATTTAGAAATATGGGCGGATATATATATGTGCGCAAACATGCTGGCCGGAAAAAATATATGTATAATTTATAAATATGGCCGGATATATAAATATGGGCCCGATAGTGCTGGAAAAAATATATATGTATTTATTTATAAATATGGGCGGATATATATATGTGCGCAAAAGCTGGACGAAAAAATTATATAAATAATTTATAAATATGGACGGATATATAAATATGGGCACGATAGTGCTGGAAAAAATATATATATGTATGGATTTATATATATGGGCGGATATATATGTGCGCGAAATACTGGCCGAAAAAAATTATATATATAATTTATAAATGTGGACAGATATATATGTGTGCAAAATAATGGCAGGAAGAAATTATATGTATCTTTATTTATAAATATGGATGCGTATATAATTAGGCGAAAGAAGGGAATCGGAAATAATGTGATTTGAATTTGGCGCGCTTGAGCCGCCTATCGATATCACCACTCGACTCTCGTGTCACCACTACTCCGAAAACAGCTGTCGGCCGCTGCTTATATATTTGGTTTTTGGTTTTGTCGTTTAACTATGTTAATAATTTTTTTTTTGTGGTTGTGCGGAGGAAAATAGAACAAAACGAACACACCGCGAGTGTTGTGCGCGAAAACAAACAAAATAAACGATCAGTGCATATGGACGAATGCTTTGATATATGTATGTACATGCGTAAGTACACAGGTAAGTATTTAGATATGTATGCATACGCGTTGTTCATAAAAAACGTGAGTAATTTGTCATTGAACCAATTCGAACACACAAGAAATCGCGGTGCATACTTTAATTGCTATTTAAATTTGTTCTTTGTTTTGTGGTAAATGCGCGAAGGAATTATGTGTATATGGATTTGTACATATGCGCGTACATCAACAGATGACGATGTATGTATGTAAGTAGATACGCGCGTGAGGAAATTAGTTTGGCATGGAAATAATTCGAACACATAACAAATCGCGGTGAACACTTTGATTACTATTTTTTCTATTTTTTTATAACACTTTAATAATTTTTTTGTTTTTTAAACTTTAACGCGGACTTGGCAAACAGCTGTGGAAACTACATGTACATGTGAATGCAAACGAGTTTTACATATGTAAAAAAGTGGAATTGGACAAGTGCGAGGAAAAGAACATAAATAAAAATGGGTAATCGTGGAATGGAAAACGAAAAGGTTCGACAAACACGCTAAGAATTAGGAACTACCATGTAACCTTGGAACAGGTGAGGTATGTACCTAAAATATATAAAAGTGTGTAGGTCGCTATGGAAAAGCGGGAAAACCTCACACTTTTATTAGTATGTAGGGGCAAATGAAATGAATAATGAAATTTTGTACTTATCAGGAATTCCGCCCATGCAAGCTGGAGGAGCGAAAGGATATCATGACAGTTGAAGAAAAAATGGAAGAATCTGTGGTTGAACAACGTGTTGGACCCGGCAGGCCGAAGCTTATTCGAACTGGAAGGCCTGGCGACCAAAACAGCAGTTCAACATTTTAAGCGTATTGATTACAAGTGAGGTGATTATACCAGAGAGAGTAAAGCGTGTTGCAAAGAGAGAAGTCGAGCGTTTTAAGGCGATGCTAGTAGCAAAGGAATGTTCACAGCGCTATGGAGTGAACTACAATGAAACATACTCGCCTGTATGTCGCTTGGAGAGTGTTCGTTTCATCTTGGCCCTAGCAGCGCATTTAAAATAGTATCTACACCAGATGGATGTATGCACTGCTTACTTAACCAGTGATTTGGGCGATACAGTATACATGAGGCAGCCTGAAGTATACGCAACTGAAAACAAAAGCAAGGTACTTTTGTTGACAAAGGCGCTATATGGACTTAAACAGTCTGGACGGAAGTGGAACTCCAAACTTGATAGTGTTTTGCGAGCTAATCAGCACTTTCATGCCTTGTATATACAAACAGCAAGCAAAAGGTAATCTATCACTAATCCTTGTCTATGTACATGATCTTCTTATAGGATGCCAGGAAAATCGGATCTTGACAGGAGTAAGTCAGCTAATATGGCAGCGTTTGAATGTGTTGACAAGGGACCTGTGCGTTTGATCCTTGGCATGGAGGTTCACCGTGATGGCGAACTTGGCGAAACATCATTGGGTCATTCACAGTACATTAAGGATCTACTCGAGCGATGTGGCTATGCTCAGTGCAGACCAGCTGCAACGCCGTTAGAAGCAGGGTATCAGGCTATTGTGGCTTGTGTTGACTACTAGACCATATATTCTCCACTCAGTATCGAAGTTTGCTCAACGTAACAAGTACCCCCATAATAAACACCTTGCAGCCATAAGGCATGTTTTACGATATCTGGCTTCGACAGTTGGCTTCAGGATTCATTACAAGCATTCGGATGCGGCATTTACTGGTTTCGTGGAAGCAGATTGGGAAGGCGATAAGATTGATCGCAAGTCTTATTTTAGAAGTAGTCTTACAACGCTCAGTACGAACAAGTGGCCCATATGACACCAGGCCCGGGCCTGTTACGAATGACCCTAAGTAAAGTTAATGTTACAACCTCTACCCACTCCGACCTAAGGGCATAGGCGTATTACATATATAAACACAAATTAAACTAAAGAAATAGAAAATATTAAATGTAATGAGATAATAGGTTACATATAAAAAAAAACAGGATAGGTTAAAAAAAAGATGTTTACAACTAATTACGAGCAAGGAAGGACAAGATCGCAGTTTTTATACCCGGAAGCGATGTTTCGGAACCGATAACGTGCCAAAGTCTGTTGTAGTCACTACATAGTATACGAAAAGGTTCATGCAGTGAAAAGTTAGTTGTGCAAGTGGTAAGTATAAACGGTGTGAAATTGCGGGTCCTTCTAGATGGAACATAAATGTTAATTTGGCTCAACAGCCTCGGAGAAGTCAATCTCACCATTCAAAAGTTTGTAAAGAAAAGTTACACCAAGAATTGTTCTAGGATTAGTTAAAGAATGAAGGTTAATTAACTGAAGTCGACTAGAATAAGATGGAAGTTGTACAGTTGGATCCCAGCGCAAATCACGAAAGGCAAAGAGTAAAAACTGTTTTTGTACAGATTCTAATTTGTTTTGATAAAACTCATATTGAGGAGACCAAACACAAGATCCATACTCTAATATGGGATTAAAGAAGTGAAAAGTATTTTGGTAGTATATGGATCCTTGAACTCCTTCGACCAGCGCTTTATAAAGCCAAGAACACTCTTAGCCCTACTAACAGTAGTCGATATATGCTGATTAAAACTAAGTTCGTGGTCGATTAAGATCCCCAAATCTTTTACAACCAAGGAATTTTTTTTCTAACGGGAAATTATTTAAAAAGTAACTCGTTAATTGGGGAGACCCTCTATAAAAAGACATAACTTTGCACTTAGAACAGTTTAGAGATAACAAGTTAGTCCTACACTACCCCTGAAAAGCATTCAGGTCAGCTTGCAAGGTATAACATGAGACAGAGTCTACGATGCGATTAGCGATTTTTACATCATCGGCATACATAAGAACTCTGGAATTTAAAAGAACGGTGGGGAGATCATTAATGAAAATGGTGAATAGTAATGGGCCAAGGTGACTGCCCTGTGGGACTCCCGATTCAACACAAATGATCTTGGAAAGAGAGGACCTAAAAAGAACCCTCTGCCTCCTATTGCTTAGATATTGTGAAATCCAAGCAAGCGGGCATCCGGAAAGCCAACTAAATTCAGCTTATGTAATAGTAAGGCATGGTTTACCGAATCGAAAGCCTTACTGAAATCCGTATATATAACATCAGTTTGCTTTTGTTTCTTGAAACCTTGGGTTACAAAAGATGTAAACTGCAAAAGGTTAGTTATGGTAGACCTATTCTTGACAAACTTATGCTGGTATGGCGAAGAAATAGATTTACATAAATGCTGTATTTGAGACGTCATAATTTTCTCAAACAGTTTAGGTATCAATGACAATTTAGAAATTCCTCTGTAATTAGTGACGTCGGATTTATTGCCACATTTGTGAAGAGGTAAAATTAACGAATACTTCCATATAGTTGGAAACTCGGACAGTGTAACGGACAACTCAAAAAGCTTAAGTAAAGGCGAGCACAACGACTCAGCTTACCAGCTTACCGGCTTAATCGTCATTAGTTATATAGAACTCTTTAGGATTTTCGGAGAATTGAAACTTGCAACGTTGTAAGTAATTATTATAGCATTTAGAATTAGAGACAATAAAATTCGATTTAGCAACCAAGTAACGAGACAGATCCGATGATAGACCCGTGACTTTATATTTTTTGTAATACCTAGACTTGAGATTCTTCAATTTTGACAGCCCGCTTAAACCATTGTGATTTATGCGTCACAAGAGGAGACACTAGGGGTACACAGTCATTAAAGATTGAGTCAACAGTGGTATAAAATAAAGAAATGGCGGAATTCATATCCGTACAAGTGTATAAATTAGTCCAATCGGTATTAAGAAAGGCATTGTTTAGTGCGACAAAGTCAGTCTTCCGAAAACATCGGGTGCGTACCGTAGGATTACACTCGGAGATGGGCTCGTGGCTGGGAAACTCAATAGATAACTTTAATGTTGGATGATAACTATCCTCTGGTAACACCATTGGACTAGTTCTAGATACTACACAAAACTAGGATCAGAAGCAAAAATCAGATCCAGAAATCTGCCAGACGTATTAGAAATCGAATTCAGCTGGGCCAACGAAAGCTCAAGCAGACCATCAAATAACCAGAGGGCAGCAACGTTTTGCTACCATTAAGTGTTGACCAAGTACTTGAGACAGGTACTGTTATCAGACCCGATGATAGGGCGGAATCTACAGCAATAAGAACTCCACCACCCCTACGATCAGTACGATCACATCTAAAAATATTGAAATTAGAAGGTAAAACTAAGGCGTCAAAAACGTCAGGTTTTAATCAAGTCTCAGTAAAGACAATTAGGTCAAAATCAAAAGACAGACTATTTACAAAGAGTTTAGTAAGTTAAGTATTAAGGCCTCTGACATTCTGATAGCCGTCAGAGAAGGAAGTTGTTAGTTTTTTTGATAAAGCAGAAGAAGGAGTAGATAAGGAAGGAGTGGGAATAGATGAGGAAAAAAGAGGAATAGATGGTGAAGGAATCCTTGTTTGGCACCGTGTCTTCTTTTTTCTGGATGTAAACTCCTTCACAATTAAGCTTTCCGGCCAGAAGCTAGAACTGCAGATACAGTCAAAGAACTCAATTGCTACACTGATTTTAAAAGATGAAATTTGTCTAGAATATGAAAATTTGAACTTTTCTATTGATATATTGGAGACATTCAGTTTAGACCGAATGTGGGCCATGACATCATCCGATGTAGCATCAGGGAGAAGTCTCGAAACAAAAATGTGTTTTTTAGGTGGCACTCCCACCAATGGTTTCCGCATTGCAGGTATTGCATCAGCTACCGCATTAATTGTAGCATCAGTTGCAACAAGTGGCACTCCGGCACTACTATCAGTAGAATCCCTATCGGCAAAATCCATGGGTGTAGATTCTTGCCCAGACAAAACGGACACTACAGACATCGTCTGCGGAATTGGAGTTTGCATTGGTTGAGAAGGGGTCGGAACCGATATAGATGTGGAGAGCAAACACAAGGACAAATCAGAAGTCTGTTCTCCGGCCTTCTTACGCTTTCGAGACTCAGTAGCGTTAAACTACTAAACTGAGACTCGACAGCTTTAAACTCTTGCGAGAGTTTAAGAAAACAGGCGGACAGACTTATCAGGTTATCCTTTGTTTGCCGCATGAAAAGTTCCATTTCACCTTCCACGATCCGGCATGACTCACATCCCCATTTGAGACCCTTTTTTTGATCTAAAAGATCCTTTACCCTGCATGTAAAACCAGCGCACTTAACATGTACTGTGGTTTTACCCAAACAATTTTTAACCGTCTGTTCGGTTAGGCATTATGAGTTAATAAGATGAATTAGTAACCAAACAAATAAAAATGAGAAATGTATTGGTTATTAAAATATATAACTCACTCTTAGGTCCAGAAATAATAAGAAAGCGAGATATTGAGGGTGCACAAGGGTTTAAAGAGAAGAGAATAAAGAGAGCACTATAGAGTCTAAATTACAGACACACAACAGACTGCAGTATGAGCGCAAATAACGGTGATGAGTGAAACGAAAACGAGAGAAAAAAAAGTTAAAGAGCGCGAGCGCCGGAGCTAGAAATCACAAAAACAAAAACACTGTACAAGAACTCACAGAAATTGCAACACAACAACAAATGAGCGTTGCTTGTGATTTACAAGAAAGAAAAAAGTTGAGACAGAAAGAAAGAAAAGAAAACAAAAAACCAACAAAGGTTATAAAGAGAACTAAGGTTGTTATAAATTATGAACACAAACACAAAAAAAATATGATACAAGTTAGATTAATTATTATAATTATAATTTTCCATCGCGGTGCCGATAAAACAAAATAAAAAATTATAAAATCAGTTAAAACGCGGGAGCTTAAAAAAAAACACGTCCGTCTTCCTCTAGAGCGTTGTAGATGTTATACAGGATATGTATATTTCATGGCTTGTGGACCAATATCATGGAAATCGGAGAAGCAGAAGCAGAAGCGGAGAAATACTAATGAAATGATATCCTGACCAAGAATCTTGCGAAGAAGAAGCATGTAGAGTTTACGAATTTGTTAAGTATAAGATAAATTTGTGGACATACTTGCATTGAGGAAGCGTGTTGAAATAGTTCGCTCTCAACTCAATGCATGCATGATCACACACATATGAATATATATAAGTAACTTTGTATACTCTCCCACGAGATGCGTTAAAGAGAAAAAAAGAAGTTAGCGAATAAACTGCACAACCAACTACACGCATTCTGTTTTCTTATCACAATATTTATTATAAATGATTTTGAAATAATTAAATTTCTTAAAAAATTATGAAGAAAACATTATAAGATTTTAATATATTTAAATTTCATAAGAAAATTAAGAAAAATATAAAAGATTTTAAAATCTTTAAATTTCTTGAGAAAAGAAAACTATTTTAAAAGAAATCAAAAAATATTTAAATTTCTGAAAAAAATTAAGTAGGCTTCGACAACTTTTTTCGCTTCATTTAGTTGCAAAGTAATTCCCAACTAGTTTTAGCGTTGAACACATGGTATGGCTATTGCAATTCTGGAGTTCTTTAGCAAAGTTTGCTGATGATAGAACTTGGCATTTCTAGAAATAGCTATACAGACAACCTTTTTGTGTGTTGCCTTTGAAATAATCTTCTTTTGTAAGATTGCCCAGACAAAACGGACACTACAGACATCGTCTGCGGAATTGGAGTTTGCATTGGTTGAGAAGGGGTCGGAACCGATATAGATGTGGAGAGCAAACACAAGGACAAATCAGAAGTCTGTTCTCCGGCCTTCTTACGCTTTCGAGACTCAGTAGCGTTAAACTACTAAACTGAGACTCGACAGCTTTAAACTCTTGCGAGAGTTTAAGAAAACAGGCGGACAGACTTATCAGGTTATCCTTTGTTTGCCGCATGAAAAGTTCCATTTCACCTTCCACGATCCGGCATGACTCACATCCCCATTTGAGACCCTTTTTTTGATCTAAAAGATCCTTTACCCTGCATGTAAAACCAGCGCACTTAACATGTACTGTGGTTTTACCCAACCAACAGTAAATAAAACTATTCAGGGGTGGGGCGGGCTGCAAACAATTTTTAACCGTCTGTTCGGTTAGGCATTATGAGTTAATAAGATGAATTAGTAACCAAACAAATAAAAATGAGAAATGTATTGGTTATTAAAATATATAACTCACTCTTAGGTCCAGAAATAATAAGAAAGCGAGATATTGAGGGTGCACAAGGGTTTAAAGAGAAGAGAATAAAGAGAGCACTATAGAGTCTAAATTACAGACACACAACAGACTGCAGTATGAGCGCAAATAACGGTGATGAGTGAAACGAAAACGAGAGAAAAAAAAGTTAAAGAGCGCGAGCGCCGGAGCTAGAAATCACAAAACAAAAACACTGTACAAGAACTCACAGAAATTGCAACACAACAACAAATGAGCGTTGCTTGTGATTTACAAGAAAGAAAAAAGTTGAGACAGAAAGAAAGAAAAGAAAACAAAAAACCAACAAAGGTTATAAAGAGAACTAAGGTTGTTATAAATTATGAACACAAACACAAAAAAAATATGATACAAGTTAGATTAATTATTATAATTATAATTTTCCATCGCGGTGCCGATAAAACAAAATAAAAAATTATAAAATCAGTTAAAACGCGGGAGCTTAAAAAAAACACGTCCGTCTTCCTCTAGAGCGTTGTAGATGTTATACAGGATATGTATATTTCATGGCTTGTGGACCAATATCATGGAAATCGGAGAAGCAGAAGCAGAAGCGGAGAAATACTAATGAAATGATATCCTGACCAAGAATCTTGCGAAGAAGAAGCATGTAGAGTTTACGAATTTGTTAAGTATAAGATAAATTTGTGGACATACTTGCATTGAGGAAGCGTGTTGAAATAGTTCGCTCTCAACTCAATGCATGCATGATCACACACATATGAATATATATAAGTAACTTTGTATACTCTCCCACGAGATGCGTTAAAGAGAAAAAAAGAAGTTAGCGAATAAACTGCACAACCAACTACACGCATTCTGTTTTCTTATCACAATATTTATTATAAATGATTTTGAAATAATTAAATTTCTTAAAAAAATTATGAAGAAAACATTATAAGATTTTAATATATTTAAATTTCATAAGAAAATTAAGAAAAATATAAAAGATTTTAAAATCTTTAAATTTCTTGAGAAAAGAAAACTATTTTAAAAGAAATCAAAAAATATTTAAATTTCTGAAAAAAATTAAGTAGGCTTCGACAACTTTTTTCGCTTCATTTAGTTGCAAAGTAATTCCCAACTAGTTTTAGCGTTGAACACATGGTATGGCTATTGCAATTCTGGAGTTCTTTAGCAAAGTTTGCTGATGATAGAACTTGGCATTTCTAGAAATAGCTATACAGACAACCTTTTTGTGTGTTGCCTTTGAAATAATCTTCTTTTGTAAGATTGACCTCGAGCCGGCTAAGTTTGATTTAAATTTCAATAGGTCGTAATCACTAACCAGATAACATTAAACGGAAGGCAAGCTGTTGGTTTGTGAAAAGTGTAGAACATAAGCTTAACTAGGGCTGCCACATGTACAGGGCTGACAGATACAGCACAGAGGCAAGAGGAATGTTCTATTTTCGATGGGAGATAAGGTAATGGTAAGAGATTTTCGAAATCCAAACAAGCCAAGTTGGACTCAAGCCACAATAAGAAACAGATTAGAGCCACGCTCATATTGTTGCATCTTAACTCATAATAATCGAGAATTATTAGAAAAGACATCTGGATCAAATTAGAAAACAAAATTTCGTCTCGATCGAAAAAAACGAGAATGACATGTGTGAAACTAATGTGGAAAGCAATACCTCAACTGGTGAGTATGAAAGTATTAATGAAAATAATTTCAGCATCGTTCAAACGGAGCAGCCAAGGTCCATACCAAAAAAAAAAGGGAAAATTATATTTTATAATTAATATGTTACGTTTGTATAGCATCTATTTAACATTGGAATGAAACAAATGTAATATGTGGAAACAGGGAGTTCTTGTTATAAAAGTTCATGAAATGAAAACAAGTAGAAAATACAGCACAATATACATAAAGCAGACAAGAAACAAGGACGATTTATGTCTTTATTAAGACACAATATTACATTTTATCGATTAATAACTCTATGATTATCCATCTTTAGCTATATTCCACCGCTAAGCACTCTATGCTTTTTTCCCCTCTTTATCTGAATAAAACGTTTGACTTGTACATAATATTTTGTCTTGTTCTTGTTTCTTTACAATTTTACTGTGCAGACATCTTTTATTCCCTAACATTTTAAAATACTTTTTAATTAATTTAATTTTCTTATGAAATTTAACTATTTCAAAATCTTTTAAATTATTTTCCTTATTTTCTAAAGATATTTAAATATTCATAAATCTTTTAAAAAAATTTCCATAGTTTTCTTAAGAAATTTAAATCTTTTAAAATCTTTTTCTTAATTTTCTGACAATATTTAAATATTTTAAAATCTTTTATAATATTTTCCATAACTTTCTTAAGAAATTTAAATATTTAAAAATCTTTTTTCTAATATTTTCCCTAATTTTCTGAAGAAATTTAAATATTTTAAAATCTTTTATAATATTTTCCTTAATTTTCATAAAAAGTTGAAATATTTTAATATCTTTTATAATATTTTCCTCAATTTTGTTAAGAAATTCAAATATTTTAATTTCCTTAATTTTCTTAAGAAATTTAAATATTCTAAAATTTGTTATAATATTTTCCTTAATAATTTTATGAAGATATTTAAATACTTTAAAATCTGTTATATTTTCCTTAATTTTCTTAAGAAATTTATGTTAAAATGTTTTAAATATTTTCCTTAATTTTTTATAATATTTTCCTTAATAATGGCGATACTAATAGTAATTTCGTCAAATTTGATTTTCCGTACATGGAAGATCAGCATGTTTGATCTATTGATGCAGCAGATCACTTGAGCAGTACAGACGAGTCTGATACATAGAGAGAAGGGCAACAGTAGCGAAGATTTCGACATGGCAGTTGAAGAAAAAATGGAAGAACCTGTGGTTGAACAACGTGTTGGATTCGGCAGGCCGAAGCTTAATCGAACTGGAAGGCCTGGCGACCAAAAAAGCAGTTCAACATTTTAGGCGTATTGATTACCAGTGAGGTGATTATACCAGAGACCTATTATGAGGCGCTTAGTAGTCCATTTGCGTCGCAGTCGCGTGAGGCTATGCAAAAGGAGTATGACTCCTTGATGTCAAATCACACTTGGCAGCTTAGTACGCTACCCGTAGGGTATAAACCTGTTGGCTGCAAGTGGGTCTAGAGTGTAAAGCGTGATGCAAAGAGAGAAGTCGAGCGTTTTAAGGCGAGACTAGTAGCAAAGGAACGTTCACAGCGCTATGAGGTGAACTACAATGAAACATACTCGCCTGTATGTCGCTTGGAGAGTGTTCGTTTCATCTTGGCCCTAGCAGCGCATTTAAAATAGTATCTACACCAGATGGATGTATGCACTGCTTACTTAAACAGTGATTTGGGCGATACAGTAACATGAGGCAGCCTGAAGGATACGCAACTGAAAACAAAGCAAGGTACTTTTGTTGACAAAGGCGCTATATGGACTTAAACAGTCTGGACGGAAGTGGAACTCCAAACTTGATAGTGTTTTGCGAGCTAATCAGCACTTTCATACCTTGTCTATACAAACAGCAAGCAAAAGGTAATCTATCACTAATCCTTGTCTATGTGGACGATCTTCTTATAGGATTCCAGGAGAAATCGGATCTTGACAGGAGTAAGTCAGCTAATATGGCAGCGTTTGAATGTGTTGACAAGGGACGTGTGCGTTTGATCCTTGGCATGGAGGTTCACCGTGATGGCGAACTTGGCGAAATATCATTGGGTCATTCACAGTACATCAAGGATCTACTGGAGCGATATGGCTATGCTCAGTGCAGACCAGCAGCAACGCCGTTAGAAGCAGGGTATCAGGTAGCCTGCGATAAAATGGAGTGTAAAAGGTTTGATGCAACTCTTTATCAGTCAATGATAGGCGAGCTAATGTGGCTTGTGTTGACTACTAGACCAGATATTCTTCACTCAGTATCGAAGTTTGCTCAACCTAACAAGGACCCCCATAATAAACACCTTGCAGCCATAAGGCATGTTTTACTATATCTGGCTTCGACAGTTGGCTTCAGGATTCATTACAAGCATTCGGATGCGGCATTTACTGGTTTCGTGGAAGCAGATTGGGGAGGCGATAAGATTGATCGCAAGTCTTATACAGGATATGTATATGTCGCATAATGGACGTACTTTGGACACTGTACGTGTCTGTCACATTAGGAACATAGTTTGGGATATTGGGAATGCTTCTTAGAATTTGACTATAGCGAAGAATATGACTGGCGCCTAGGTGCCGTACGAGTGAGGCGACAGGTCGCGCTGTCGCCGAGTGTAGTCCAGCTTGGCTTCTAAAAAGAAGTAGATCGATGCGTGATCGAAGAATGCGAGTCAGTTGCGTTCGGATAATTGTATGCGTCGGTTGGAATTCACTTCACTCTTAAAGTTTCTGAAACAATATGACAGACCAGCAGATAGAACTAAACGACACTGCGACATCAGAAGTGTGATCTGCCTTGCCTACAAATACCACCGATGCATACTTGGCAGCTTTACAACTGCAAAACAACAACCTTTTGGAGATCATTAAAAATATGCAGACACCAAGAGCTCCGGCAACTGATGAAAAGGGAAAACATGTAACTCTGCCAAAATTTAATCCTGAGGGAGCTGGAGCAGACGCCACAGCTTGGTGTACGACAGTGGATCTCATATTTGCTGATAAAATGCCAGAAGGAAGCACCCTGATGATAACTTTAAGTAAGGCGCTAGAGGGAAGCGCATCACAATGGCTGTCCCAAATATGCTTTGCTGGCATTACATGGCCACAATTCAAAGAACTGTTTGTGCAACGCTTTGTTGGCATAGAAACGTCTGCGGCTATACTGATGAAAAATTTGAACGGGCGACCAAAGTCTGGAGAAAGCTACACCGAGTATGGCAGCCGAATTGTCACCCTAATAATGTCAAAATTTAAATCTAATGATCTGGAGGAAATCGCGGTTTCCCTAGCTCTGGCCCACATGGCACAAATGGATGACAAATTCTCGCGCTTGGTTTTTACAGACAATATTAAAACCCGAAATGAAATGCAACAACAACTACAAGCGCATACTTTTAAGAAGCGGAACCTAGATGACGACTCATCTACAACAGGCCCGGAGCGTAAAAACCCTAAGTATCTCTCTCAAGTGAAATGCAACTATTGTGGAAAGTCTGGGCATAAATATGCTGAATGTCGTGCTCGGCAAAGGACACCAATTCAAGGAAAAAGCCACTACTGAAGTTCATCGCAAGGATCAAAAGACCGGTCAACTGTCAAATGTTTCAAATGCGACGAGCTTGGACACTTCGCATCCGCTTGCCCAAAAGGACGACCACGAGGAAACGACCGAGTAATTCAGAAACGTGTAGACATCTGTACTGTAGCTCCGCCATCAGGAACAATATGCAGTTCAACCGGTGAGTCTATTCCATTTTGTTTCGACTCCGGAGCTGAATGCTCCTTGGTTAAGGAAAGCGTCGCCGATAAGTTTAGTGGTAAAAGAATTAATAACAT
Source organism: Drosophila willistoni (assembly GCF_018902025.1). Taxonomy (NCBI): domain Eukaryota; kingdom Metazoa; phylum Arthropoda; class Insecta; order Diptera; family Drosophilidae; genus Drosophila; species Drosophila willistoni. The sequence goes on along the minus strand of NW_025814522.1, from coordinate 46,463 downwards.
TGTAAAGTTAAACGGTATAAGCAATGATTCAATATGTAGCACTCAACAACTATTATGTAATATAAGTATTGATCAATGTTATTTCGAGATTTTGTTACATGTTATTATGGATAAGTATTTGAAACATGATGTACTGATTGGTCGTGAAATTTTTAGTCAGGGCTTTGGCGTAACTATGGACGCTGACAAATTTCAACTTTACAAGACCAAAAGAGTTGAAGCGTTAATAATTTCCAATTATGAAGATGTCATAGAATTGAATAGTGAACTTGATGATCTTGATAAGGCAGCCTTGATAAATATTTTAAAATATTATTCAGAATGGTTTATTGATGGAATACCAAAGACTAGGGTCACCACAGGGCATTTGGAAATTAGACTAATAGATCAGCAAAAGACAGTACAACGGAGGCCATATAGGCTTAGTGAAGAAGAAAAAAACAAAGTGCGGGGTAAAGTTAACGAATTATTAAAGGCTCAAGTTATTCGCCCAAGCTGTTCACCTTTCGCTAGTCCCATGATGCTAGTTAAGAAGAAAAATGGCACCGATCGACTGTGTGTAGACTATCGCATGCTAAACGACAATACAGTTGCTGACAAATACCAGTTGCCCCTCATCTCAGACCAAATTGCCAGACTTCGTGGTGCTAAATATTTTTCGTGCATTGATATGGCAAGTGGCTTCTATCAAATTCCAGTTCACGAGGACTCAATCGAACGAACTGCATTTGTGACGCCAAAAGGTCAATACGAGTTCTTGACAATGCCGTTCGGTTTGAAGAACGCACCATCTGTGTTCCAGAGGGCTATAATGAAGGCCTTAGGAGCTCTAGCTTACACTTATGCAATCGTGTATATTGATGATGTTCTCATAATAGCAGAAAGTAAAGAAGATGCGCTAGTTAGATTACGGACAGTATTGGAGACATTAAGTAAGGCTGGATTTTCATTTAATGTCACTAAGTGTTCCTTTCTCACAACTAGAATAGAGTATCTTGGATTTGAATTAAGCAATGGAGAAATCAGGCCAAATTCACGAAAAATTCAAGCTTTAAATGGATTACCACCACCTCAAAATGTTTCACAGCTAAGACAATTTATAGGTTTAGCTTCTTATTTTCGGCAATTTGTGTTAAATTTCTCCCAAACACTTAAACCCCTGTATCTTCTCACCTCTAAGAAAAACACTGACTTTGTTTGGTTACCAGGGCATGAACAGATATGAACAAAAATAATAACTATATTGACACAGACGCCAGTTTTAATCATATTCGATCCGCAATACCAATAGAGCTACATACAGACGCAAGTTGTATTGGGTATGGAGCGATCCTGTTACACAAAATTGACAATAAACCTCATGTGGTAGAGTATTACAGTAAGTGTACGTCTCCCGCCGGATCTAAATACCATTCATACGAACTGGAGACGTTAGCAGTAGTAAATGCTATTAAACACTTCCGACATTATTTGCAGGGACGTAAATTTATAGTTTATACTGACTGTAATTCTTTAAAGGCCAGTCGCACAAAATTGGATTTAACACCGATGGTGCATAGATGGTGGGCGTTTTTACAGGCATTTGATTTCGAAATAGAATATAGAAAAGGCGAGCGAATGGCGCATGTTGACTTTCTCTTTCGGAATCCAGTTCTTGAACAACATAAAAGACCGAATAAAATCCCTGAATTACGAATCAATTTGACGGAGGTATCTGACAACTGGTTGGTCTCGGAACAACAGCGAGATTCCGAGATACAAGAAATAATACTTTTAAAGTTAAAAAGTAATGAGTTACCAGGAAATATGGACAAAACCTATGAATTGCGAAAAGGAATACTACATAGGAAAATACAGCGAAATAGTAAGACCAAATGTTTGCCGGTAATACCAAGGGTTTTTCGATGGGCCGTCATAAATCACGTCCATGAAGCTATAATGCATCTGGGTTGGGAAAAAACGCTCGACAAGGTCTATGGTTATTATTGGTTCGAAAATATGTCAAAATATGTGCGTAGGTTTGTTGAAAACTGCATCACATGTAAAGTATCTAAGCCACTTGTGGGAAAAGTGCAAGTCGAGCTGCATCCTATTCCTAAAATAGAAATACCATGGCATACGATACATATTGACATTACAGGCAAAATGAGTGGTAAAAATGATTTGAAGGAATACGTCATCGTTCTTATAGATGCTTTCACTAAGTTTGTTTATTTTCATCACACACTAAATATAGATTCTGAAAGCTGGATTAAGGCTGTAAAATCAGTCGTATCTTTATTTGGTTTACCCACTCGAATTATAGCAGATCAAGGACGCAGTTTCGCAAGTAAAAGTTTCCGCGAATTTTGCTCATCTCAAAAAATTAATTAATTAATCTAATTAATCGTGTGACTAAGTTTAGCCCTTTAGAACTATTGATTGGAAAGGAAGCTCGACCTTTTAGCTTGTTGCCGATAAACGAAGATAACAATGATGAAGTAGACAAAGAAAATTTGAGAAAGGAGGCTAAAAAAATATGGAAACTCAAGCAAAATATGACAAAAATAGGTTTGATAAAAATAAGGCTAAAATAGTAAATTTCAAAGTGGGTGATCACGTTTTGCTCAAAAACGAAGAACGTCATCAAACCAAACTTGATCCAAAATTTAAAGGGCCATTTGAGATAATTGAAACCTTGGATGGAGACATATATTTACTGAAATCTTTAACATGTAATCGAAAGTATAAGTATTCTCATGAATGTTTAAAAGCAATTCCAAATAATCAGATACTCGATGATGGAAGTTGCATCTGTTGTCCAATATGATAAATGAAGACTGCACCATAGCAGAAGAGACATGTTATGGCGGGCTTCGTATGTATGTGTAGAAGGAATAACACAAATGATTAGTTTATATGTGTAGAAGGAATTACACAAATGATAAGTTTATATGTGTAGAAGGAATTACACAAAAGATAAGTTAGTTATGTGTAAAAGGAACTACACAACTTTGTTTGGTTAAAAAAAAAAAACAAAGAAAAAAAAAACAATATGTTAAAGGAATTACACGAATGTTATGATTTATTAGATTAAGATTATGTTACGAAAGTGTAATTATGCTATGACAAGAATGAATTTTAAACTGATTTGAATTGTGTTACATAATGAATAAGAATATCGAATAAAAATGTATTGAAATACCCTTTGAATTCTGAAGCGTTGTCACTTATGTGGTTAAGTTAAGACAACACACGAGGACGTGTATATTGTCAGGAAGGCCGTGTCGCATAATGGACGTACTTTGGACACTGTACGTGTCTGTCACATTAGGAACATAGTTTGACCACTGTGCTTGCCAGAGCAAGCTGTGCAATGAGTTTGGGATATTGGGAATGCTTCTTAGAATTTGACTATAGCGAAGAATATGACTGGCGCCTAGGTGCCGTACGAGTGAGGCGACAGCGTTGTCGCGCTGTCGCCGAGTGTAGTCCAGCTTGGCGTCTAAAAAGAAGTAGATCGATGCGTGATCGAAGAATGCGAGTCAGTTGCGTTCGGATAATTGTATGCGTCGGTTGGAATTCACTTCACTCTTAAAGTTTCTGAAACAATATGGCAGACCAGCAGATAGAACTAAACGACCCTGCGACATATATTTTCTGGCTGGACCAATATCATGGAAATCGGAGAAGCAGCGGAGTGTTGCTCTTACTAATGAAATGATATCCTTACCAAGAATCTTGCGAAGAAGAAGCATGTAGAGTTTACGAATTTGTTAAGTATAAGATAAATTTGTGGACATACTTGCATTGAGGAAGCGTGTTGAAATAATTCGCTCTCAACTCATATATAAGTAACTTTGTATACTCTCTCATGAGATGCGTTAAAGAGACAAACAGAAGTTAGCGAATAAACTGCACAACCAACCACACGCATTCTCTTTTCTTATTACAATATTTATTATAAAAGATTTTGAAATAATTAAATTTCTTAAAAAAATTATGAACGAAAACATTATAAGATTTTAAAATATTTAAATTTCATAAGAAAATTAAGGAAAATATTATAAAAGATTTTAAAATATTTAAATTTCTTGAGAAAAGAAAAATATTTTAAAAGGTATTAAAAAATTTCAATTTCTGAAAAAAATTAAAGCGGCTTCGACAACTTTTTTCGCTTCATTTAGTTGAAGACATGGTATGGCTATTGCAATTCTGGAGTTCTTTAGCAAAGTTTGCTGATGAAAGAACTTGGTATTTCTTGAAATAGCTATATAGCTATACAACCTGCTCACCTTTTTGTGTGTTGCCTTTGAAATAATCTTCTTTTGTAAGATTGACCTCGAGCCGGCTAAGTTCGATTTAAATTTCAATAGGTCGTAATCACTTACCAGATAACACTAACGGAAGGCAAGCTGTTGGTTTGTGAAAAGTGTAGAACATAAGCTTAACTAGGGTTGCCACATGTACAGGGCTGACAGATACAGCACAGAATTGGTATCAACACACGCCGTTACTTTGGAATTTTTATTCCAAAAAAACCCTTTTTTCTATATGGTACAATATACCGTGTATAAAATAACAGGTCGTGAATTTAGTTTGTTAAGGGCGAAGCTCTTACACTAATTTTTCATAGCGCCTAAGGGTATGCACAAATAGGTGGTCTTCGGTATTGTAGGCTTCGCCAACTTTTTTCGCTTCATTTAGTTGCAATGTAATTTCCAACTAGTTTTAGCGTTGAAGACATGGTATGGCTATTGCAATTCTGGAGTTCTTTAGCAAAGTCTGCTGATGATAGAACTTGGTAGTTCTTGAAATAGCTATACAGACAACCTGCTCACCTTTTTGTGTGTTGCCTTTAAAATAATCTTCTTTTGTAAGATTGACCTCAAGCCGGATAAGTTCGATTTTCTTAGGAAAATTAAGGAAAATATTACATATAATGTAAACTCCATACTTTTTCAGTAATTAATACCTTGGGAATGTCTTTATATTTTCGGATTTTATTTCTTTTAAAATTAATTGCACATGTGGTCTTATTGCCTATATTTCGAGAGTGTGTACCCATACCGTGCCCGAACTTGAGTCGGGCTGATTCTAAGATACCATAGTAGGGCAATTGAGTAAGTTGACAATCGTCAATATCAGTGACTTTGAATACGATTTATGTTATAAGGACCACTGTACTTAGGAGCGAACTTATCGCACGACCCGGGAGTGACATCAACATTGCGAATGGCAACAAAATCATTGACTCTATATTTAAGCGCTTTTAATTGCGCTCCTGCAATAGTTGAATTTTCGCACTTGCCTCTTGCCTAGTGGCTTCAAGGTTACAAGGGTTTTCTGAACTAAATTTCTCATCAAGATACTCGGTTAATTCGTCTACTAGGGGGCCTCGCTGATCGCAACCAAACAACAACATTGACGGAGTGTTACCGGTACTACACTGCACAGAGTTATTAATAGCGAACTCCACACGATTAACTAATTTATACCAATTGGCTTGGGCTAAAGGTTCTGACAGCTTTCCCAACATTGGGCCAACACACGGTTCACACGCTGGACCTGCTCATTGACTTGAGGGTCAGCAGTCGCTACTTTAATGTCAATATTTCGGTTTTCTACAAATTCAGCAAACTCAAACTATGTAAAACACGTACCTTTGGCGGACTCGACTTGGTCGGCTATAAAAATCTGCAGGGTTAAGTTGATCAAGTTGGAACCCAGTTACAACGAACGTGTGTAACTGGACATCATGGATTTGATCGCTGCTGTTGAAATAACATTTCGGGATGGTCAATCCGGCGATTGTTGTAAGGATCCTCGGAGGAGGAGCTCGCGTTTGGTTCGTGTCTTGTCGCTGTCTAAAACGTTGCGCTCCAGCCTGGCGAACTTGCATGTGAATACGTCGGAGTTCGGCACCCAATATAAGCCGAGTACCTTTTCTGTGGCGGTAATTTCGACGGCTTGTGCTGCTTGAGGGTACTGTTGACAGAATCCATCTGCAGTTTTGTCACGAATAAAGTGTGCAATTGATTCCGAATCTGGTGGAACATCTCGGCGATATCGCCACAGATCGCCACTCGTCCCACTCGGAATGAGGGTAAGAGGTCAAACAGGGAGTTTAGGAGATCTGGACCACTCCAGATGTAGTCATTCAGGGCCTTGCCGCCGGATTGGGCGGCTGCATCCCATACAAACCGGACCTTCTCTGGTTTATTTGGATTTTTAGATATGAAGGTTGATAGATACCAAGTCCGTCTGTTTGGTGCAGCTATTTCCTCCGGCGTCAGCATGCGAGCTGAGCCCTTTTCGACGAGGTTTTCGATTTGCTTGGTGATTTGCTCCTTCAACTGTGGTTGTCGGGAAATTTGCTTTTGTAGGCATTTAAGCCGTTTTAGTACGTTTGCGTAGCTATCAGGTAATATAACTTTTCACATTAGACCGACCTCGTACCTGTCATTCGTCAGGGAGGTAGTAGATTCAAGTCTGGTTAGAGCTTGAGTTTCTTCTGGTGATGATAGCGGTTTTGCTGTGGTAGCGTCTAATGAAAACGCTTGTTTGATGATCTCATGCAGCTTGGCGTCTGCGTCTCTGCATCCACACATGTGAACGCTCACATTAGCTCTAGGTGCCATGCCCCCTCTTTAATTTTAAAAGGTACGACGAGGTTCCAAGTATTTGTGCCGATTAGGATGCTTGGGCGTGTGTTGGTGTATGATGCTATCGCTAGTCCCTCTAGGTGGGGGAATTGGAATTCCTTCCCAGGGTATCTAGACTGTGAACCTCTTCCTAGTAGAATTGATTGCCATTTCTTCGCGTGTTGTATCGTTGGTCCATTTTAAGCACAGTGTATCTGGAACGCCTTTTAAGCCGAGCTGCTTAAAGATCTTGTTTTTAATGAGCGTTAGTGCCGATCCCTCGTCTAGAACTGCAAAAGTTTTAATGACTTTCGTTTTATTGATGATTTGTATTGGAATGACACGGAAATATGTTGAACCAGACTCTCTGGATCGCTGGGTGTGCTTGCCCTCCGGCGTAAGCACGTTGGTGACCATAGCTGGCATGTTTGGGCTGCTGGATTTCGAAGCCTCTGGTATTGGCTGCATTTCGTGGATCAATGGGTGATGTTTGCAGCCTTGTATGCCGCAAGCCTTTTCACGTTGGCACTTTTGGTGATGACGGTTTAGGCATTGTTGACAGAGCTTGTGATTCTTCAGAAATGACATCTCTCGTTGATGTGGCGTGGCTTTGAACGATGGGCAGCTGTGTATTTTGTGGCCAGGTTCGTTACATACGACGCACGTGATTTCCTTGACCTGCTCTTTAGGTGCTTCTGTGTGATTATTTAGGCTTCCGCTCTTCTTATAAAGCGGGGTTGTTACCTGGCTTGCTGCTTCAGCTATGTCTTAGATCCATTTGCTAAAAGATTCCATTGATGGTATCTTAATGCACTGCATCTTCAATTGTCTGGGGAGTTTCTCTAGTAGCTCTTGTACGAGCTTTGCGTTTTGCATGTAACCTGGGAGTCCACATGCTTCCATCGTTGAGGAGATGTTTCGTACACACAGTGCGTATTCGATAAGTGGTTCAAGCTAATCTTTTATTGGGGTAGTTGCCGAGTTTTTTCCAGTAAGTTGTGCAAAATATGCTCTGGCCGACCGAAACACATACGTAATGTTTGTATGATTTCAGGGAACATTGTTGGTAAAAGGAGTTTGGATTGAACTAACTCACGTGCTTTTCCTTTTAGGCTAGCTTGCAGCCGCATAAGATTTTCTGCTTTCGTATACCCAACAATTTCCGTACTTGTCTGAAAACTGCTGTAGAATGTCTTTCGGTATCGCTTAACGGGCTGCAAGTTGTGCCGCGCTTGGTGTTGCTGTGATTAGGTCTACGTTTGAGGTTAGGAACGGCAGCTGCGGTGCCTTGTGATCGTAGTGCCACGTGTCACGCACACACAGTGTTTGACCATCGCTTTTTGTTTGGCAAAAGTAAAAATTGGAACAGCTGTCCTAGCTGTGTCCGGAAATATTTTTGGCGGGCATAGTCCAAAACCCGGATCTGGTTCTGGTGGCCCCGTTGGTTTTGCTAGTGACGAAGTACCCTGAGGTTCGACTGCTCGTGGGTATTTTCGAGGTTCTGCAGAGCATTGCTCAATATGGTTGTGATGACTTCCGATGACACGTTGACGCAGTCGTAGTTCCAGCTGTTCTCAGATTTCTCGTCTATTACTCCAACGCAGTCGAAATGATACCAGGAACAGCATCGATTGCATTGCACTTTGCTGTCATTGTCTTCCTGCATGCATTTATTGCAATGATATATTCCACTTGATAAGTCTTGCGCTGCCATGATTTACCAGTGAGTTTATACTCTTTGAGCGATGTTGATTAGTTACGTGACCAATGTAGGTGGTAAACGGTTGACCGTTGAGGTTATGTATCACAATTTTGTGATTGGTTATGTAATCATCGAGGTTAAACCCTATATGATTGGAGTATAGAATCGTGGGTTGACCCGTCGAGTTAAGTTAAATAATTAACTTTCTGGTTCGTTTAGTGGTTTACCACTGTTAGATTAATTTATAGAATTAATCTGTAGAATTAATTTATAGAATTAATCTGTAGAATTATAGATTTAATTCAGAATTTATAGAATTAATTCATGGCCTATAATTTATAGAATTGTTGAGTTTGGCGCTAAGGTTCCATGTTTTAGCGGGGCACAAGAAAACACTTCACTTTTCACGTGATACTTCATTTATTTCTTCCACGTGTATTTCTAATGCTAATGGTAGGCTAAGTGTGTGTGTGTGCCGTATGCGAGTCATCGGTAGTTGAGCCGTCTGCGAGCCGCTATAAATTAATCGCCCTTACTCGCGGTTGTAACCAAACATAGAACCTAATATGTAAGCTTAAAGCGCAAGATGCAACGGTTAATTTCCCAGCACGTAGGCTGACGCTTAAGTATAAGTATGAAAATGAAAGAGAATGATTGATATGGGTTAACCCATTGTTAGCGAATTTCGGCGGCAACAGGACCTAAGTGTTCAACATAAACAGTATCTAATGGAATTGGACAAGGGGCCAATTCTGAAGGCAGAAATCTACAATTCTGTTGTTCTCGAGTTCGAACCCCGACGTAGGTGGAGTTTTTCCCTGATGAAGCAATACTAAAAGGTAGTTCCGTCGGGGATAATAAAAACGATTGTGGATAACAAATAATATTTTTTTTTTCTTCGGAATACTATGCAAGGATATATTATGTATAGTTTTTGGAACACTTGGCAGACAATCCTTCATAAACGCATCAACCTTTGGATTCATTAACGGGAACCAGTACTTTTCTTTCAAATAGTTTACACATCTTTCCTTAGCATTTTTTTTGTACACTATACCATCAATTAACTCAAATCCAAAATCATTGCCTTTTTCAAAATTTTCTCTTAGTTTACGGATATCCGGATCTCTTATCTGTTTTGACTGCAATAATAAATTAACATATTGCGGAGACGCACCACTACCCCAACCAGATTTGCCTTCACTTCTTTCGCTTTGGTTACATAGTAACTATTCTTTACTCTCTTGTATTCTACTCAATCTCGGATCAACAGAACTTTCATCTAAAGAGACGCAAGGTTTATTCTTAACTAGTCTTACTTGTTTGTCTCAAACGGTCCTAAATAATTCTTCCCTAAAGGAGCACATGGTTTTATTTTACACGGGTTTATCGCACAGGGGTCTACCTTACACGTGTTTTATCTCCCACGGGTCTATCTCACACGGTTTTATCTCACACGGGTCTATGTCACACGGTTTTATCTCAAACGGGTTTTGTCTCTAACGGTTTTGTCTGTAACGGTTTTGTCTCTAACTGTTTTGTCTCTAACGGTTTTGAACAAATCTTCCCAAAAGGAACACACGGTTTTATCTCAAATTGTTAAATAATTCTTCCCTAAAGGAGCACACGGTTTTATTTCACACGGTTCGGAACAATTCTATTCTAGAACGGCATACGGTCCAATCGAATCTCTACTAAACTCATTTTTCTCTGAGGGACACATGGTTGTATAAATCGCTTTTAAACTCAGTGGTTTAAGAACTCACATGGTTCAACGCAACTTTCATCTTGAATGGTACACAGCTTGGTCAAATTTCTAACAGACTCACACGGTTTAACGCAACTTTCTGAAAAGTAATATTCGGTTCACAAGGTTCATTGGGACATTTGGTCTCTCTTCACTAACAAATCGCAAGGATCAAAATCCCTTTCTGCAATATCTTCTAACAACTCGGTTTGCCGACTTAATGCGTCTACATGGCCCATGTTTGAACCGGTCTAAGCGCAATGGAATTATCAAAATTTTCCAATTCCAACGACCACCGCGCAATGCGGGATTTATTGATTTTTTACTTAAGGTTTGGACCAATGAATTGCAATCGGTAACGATCAAAAATGGTCTGTGTTGTATATAACGCGAAATCGTCACGGCATTATGGCCAAAGTTTCAAGTTCAAATCTGTGATAATGGGACTCGGCGGGTGTCGCCTTTCGGGAATAATAAGAGACTGATGCATTTTGCATCAGTCTGTCTTTGCATCAAAGAGGCACCAAAGCCATTTGAACTGGCGTCAGTATGCAACTCAGTTTCGTAAGTAGGGTTAAAGATAGCTAATACGGGCGGACTGGATAAGGCGGATCTTAATGTGAGAAATACGTTTTTAGCGGTTTTGTTCATCGGAAATGGACCACCTTGTTTAAGCAACTCAGTTAACGGTTTAGCTATGCGGTAGAAATTCGGAACAAATTTGCGAAAATAAGAGAATAAGCCTAAGCACGAGTGTAATGCTTTGCTGTTAAGTGGTTCTGGGTATTCTTGAATGGCTTTTAAATGTGTATTATTTGGTAAAATTCCCTTATCAATGACTTCATATCCTAAATAATCTATGCTCTTCTGTAGGAAAATGCTTTTCTTCAAATTGAGCTCTAAATTTTACTGAATAAAACGATCTAACAGTTTTGCTAACAACTTAAGATGCTGATCTACGGTGCGGGTGGCAAGAATAATATCGTCCATATAAACTACAAGTTCTCGATCTCTAATCATATCAGTAAGTATGTTCGATATAAATTTCTGAAATACAGCTGGTCCGTTCTTTAGACCAAAAGGCATTCTCAGATATTCGAACTGCCCATCGGGTGTAACGAATGCGGTGCATTTAATTGAATCTCTTCCATACCTACATGGTAAAAACCACTTTTCAAATCTATGACGGTCTTGCCCTCCAGATATTCTAGACAATCTTCTATCAAAGGCATCGGAAAATTATCCCTCACAGTCTTCTTATTTAAATCTCGATAATCAACGCACATTCATATATTGCCATCCTTTTTCCGCACTAGGACGATGGCGGACGCATAGGGGGAATTGCTTGGTCGGATTAATTATTGGCTAACAACTCACTAACTGTTTTAGAAACGATTCCTCTTTCATAATATGATAATCCTAGGACTACTATGAAATGGTGTTGTATCTGTCAGACATATTCTCATCATATATTTGGGCAACCCGTAATTAATTGAAAATCGGTCAATGTAATGCTCATGCACGACGTCTCGGCAATCACGCATCGCGCCTAATCCAAATTCACTGCCAACAGTAGTATTCCCGGTATCTAACAGCGTTGCACAAACGGTTTGCAACTCTGTTAGCCATTCTCGAAACGGGGATGCATTCGTGTTTACATTAGGGTTATTACAATAATTATCCAGATCAGTGGTGTTATTACTAATGGATAGGATATTAGTAAACAGGATATTTAGTAAACTTAGGATATTTAGTAAACAGGGATCCACAGAAGGATTTGTAAACAAGAGCAATGGTACTCTTTAATGATGCGGAATTCTTTTCATACTTTCTTACATTTTCAATCAATGATACCAAGAAGTAGTTGTGTCGGCATAATATTATCGGGAATAACAAAAAATTGAATTTCATATTATTTTTTGCAAAACAGAACTAAACATTTGACTGTTCCAAAAGTCAGAATAGAGCCACCGCTCAGTCCATGAAAAGAACTTTTAACTAATTTATCGCAATCTAAATGCGGCATCAACGCTCTACTGGCAAAACTTACTGGGCTTCCGGAATCTAATAGGGCAAAAATATTATTAACATCAGTGCATCCCCCTTTACAAGATACTCTTAAACTTACTAATTGAATAAATGGCTTATCATCAATGGTGTCCGGGTCTTCAGTAGAGCTCATGGCGGCGATCTGGGTTCGCATTGGACAATTCCGGTACTGATGGCCCACTTTGAAGCACCGATAGCAACTTCCTTTTGGTCTCTCCGGGCGTGGACAGTCAAACATTAAGTGACCAATCTGGCGGCAATTGAAACATCTCTTTTCCTTTGCAGCAGGCGTAATGGCCTGCGCACAGTCTGAAGTTTAACGAGCCTGAGGAACGTAGTTTTTGCTGGTGGCTGAACTGTCTGAAAACGCATCATCTTCTCTCGCAACTCGTGCAGAGAAGTACAATAATACAAAGGAGCTGACAATCCGGTTCGATCTTGTAGTTCGTCAACAATGTATTTGACCACATCGGTGTCTTCAAAATTGCCCTGCTGAGCAATATTTCGCATAATGATGAATTACTGCAAGAGTCACTCTCCTTTGCCAATCGGGCGCTTTCTTTAGGGCAAACCCCACACCTGATTTGTAAACTATCTACTTTTTCGGTATTCTTGGGATTCTCTTTATATTTTCCGATTTTTATTTCTTTTAAAAAATTGCACATTTGGTCTTATTGACTATATTTCGAGAGAGTGTGCCCGTACCCCGCCCTAGTGCATTATAACCTTTCAGTGTGACCATATTCGGGTTTTGGGAAAATTCACTGAGACGAAGAGCGGGCTTATTTAAAATATTCTTAATGTTTACAATGTATTTATTTATAAATATGGGCCGATATAAATATATATATCCGCACAATAATGGCGGGAAAAAATTATATATAATTTATAAATATGGACGATGTATAGGGGCACGATGATGCTGGGAAAAAATATATATTTACTAGCAAACCCAGCGAACTTCGTAACGCCTAACAGTCAAAGAATTTCGTGTTACCTTTTAGCTGAACTAATTTATGCTTTGATGAACATAATATAATAATACAAAACAATAATAATATAGATAGAAATATAAAAGTATTTTATTATAATGATCATAAAAACATGCAGAGAGTAAAAATTTAAAAAACAGAAATAATTAAGTTTTCCAAACACATGTCAAAAAAAATCATTGAAAACTATGCTGTTCAGGTTGGGATACACGTCATAAAATCTCAATTTAGCCAGGGCAGCAACCATTCACCTGGATAAAAGCGAAGACACGAAATTTGAACGGCAGAAAAATATAAAACTCCAGCGTAATATTCAACATCAGGCTCATACTGAAATGCTAGTCGAAGAAATGAATGTGATGTAAATGCTCGAAGTACTTGTTGATGTTGGTCAATCCCTCTACGTCTGTTTGCTACGAATCTGCGCGCTTCTCTTCGTTCCAATTGTCTTTGTTGGTTTCGCTCATCTCGTACCTCTTGTAATTGTGATGCACGTAACTGCGCCATTCTTACACGGACATCTGCATTATTTTGTTGCCTTTCTGCATCTGATCTTATTGCTCTTCTATCTTGCATGCCTCTAGATCTGTTTGTTTGACGACTCAAATTAGCCCCCTGCGTGTTCGTGGCATTGTTGTAATAAATCAAGTTGGAAAACTGATTGGTGTATAACGTGTATTATTTTCTTGATCAATAATTAGCGCAGCGAGTTCGGTCGCACTTTGTAACAACGACTGAACTCGAGACGCACAATTCTTGTGCGCGCCTTCCACCGAACCACACTCGGCGACAGCGACAGAACGCTGTCGCCCCGCTAAAACGGTTCTTCTTAAACCACAAATGCGCCGCCATAATGATGAATTAATATATAAAATTCTCGAGTGTGGTGTTTGTTACCAAACTACTCCGTAACGGCTCGACCGATTCTCACGAAATTTTTTATGCAGATCGTGTAGGACTGAGAATCGGCCAACATATATCGGACAACGGCCTTCCTCTGGACACTGAACTTCCCCCTCACACTTGGCTTTCGGCTCCTTACGTTTGCGTCGTGGAATCGGTGGCCGCTTTTCACAACAGCCTTTTTCAAAACAGCAGATCTTTTTCGGTTTAATTTGAATGGGCGGGCACTCTACCCAAGTGACCTGATACTTGCGGGCAGCTTTATCCGACTCCTTGTACAGGCACTCGTCAAAGGTGGGGAATCTCTCTGGGCAGGGATCGGCACAACACTCTGCTGGTTGCTTCAGAAGGTGATGAAACTGGAATGGTTCTTCCTTTTCGGAAATCCCCAAGCGAAGCCGTGTGAACTCAACAGTGTACATAACCTTACTGAAATCTAGACAGTCTCAACGTTGTATATGGTTTTTCTCGGCCTGTTTCGATTGGAAGATTTAAATTATTTTGGTTGAATTTCATCTCTTATCAAGTAGGCCGTGTGTCTAATTTCACTCGTATAAAACACAGGTAGTTGAGATATCCAGCACAGTTAGTCAGTTTCAATCGTGAGCTCGTTATTATTTGGGTATAAAAAATAGATGTTGGCCGATTCTCAGTCCTACACGATCTGCATAAAAAATTTCGTGAGAATCGGTCGAGCCGTTTCGGAGTAGTTTGGTAACAAACACCACACTCGAGAATTTTATATATAGATTTAGAAATATGGGCGTATATATATATGTGCGCAAAATACTGGCCGGAAAAAATGATATATATAATTTATAAATATGGACAGATATATATGTGGGCAAAATAATGGCAGGAAGAAATTATATGTATTTTTATTTATAAATATGGACGGGTATACAATTAGGCGAAAGAAGGGAATCGGAAATAATGTGATTTGAATTTGGCGCGCTTGAGCCGCCTATCGATATCACGACTCGACTCACGTGTCACCACTACTCCGAAAACAGCTGTCAACCGCTGTTTATATATTTGGTTTTTGGTTTTGTTGTTTAATATTGTTAATAATTTTTTTGTGGTTGTGCGGAGGAAAAAAAAAAACTATCAGTGCATATGGACGAATGCTTTAATATATGTACATACATGCGTAAGTACACAGGTAAGTATGTATGTTTGTATGCACGTGCGTTGTTCACAAAAACGTAAGTAATTTGATATTTAGTTGGGTGTTGGGTTCCTTTCCTGTCCTTTTTTTTGTGTTAAATCAATGTGCGACACCGAAATGGATTACGTGTTGTGGATATGTACATATGTGCGTGCATCAATATATGACGATGTATGTATGTATGTATGTAAGCAAGTGCACCGGTTTGCGGATACGAGCGTGAGGAAAATAATTTTGCAATTGAACCAATTCGAACACACAAGAAATCGCGGTATGTATGTAAGTAGATACGCCGGTGGGCGGATACTAATAATAATTGGACAATGGAAATAATTCGAACACATAAGAAATCGCGATGAACACTTAAATTACTATTTTTTTCTCCTTTTTTTTCTTTACTATAACACTTTAATAATTTTTTGTCTTCTAAACTTTTACGCGGACTTGGCAAACAGCTGTGGAAAATACATGTACATGTGGGTGTAAACGAGTTTTACATATAAA
Source organism: Drosophila willistoni (assembly GCF_018902025.1). Lineage (NCBI taxonomy): Eukaryota > Metazoa > Arthropoda > Insecta > Diptera > Drosophilidae > Drosophila > Drosophila willistoni. The sequence continues at coordinate 30,775 of NW_025814522.1, read as the reverse complement.
AAAATAGTGGACTTAAACTTGGAATGGAAAAAAAACGTTGGACAAACACACTAAGGATTGGGAACTTCCATGTAACCTTGGAACAGATCAGGTATGTACATACAAGTATATAGAAGTGTGTAGGTCGCTATGGAAGAGCGGGAAAACCTCACACTTTTATTAGTATGTAGGGGCAAATTAAATGTGAATAAAGAAATTTTGTACTTATCAGGAATTCCGCCATGCAAGCTGGAGGAGCGAAAGGATATCCGGCTCGAAGGACCAATGTTTGAACGATTTATGGTCTACAATTTGGCGGGTGCCAAATTCTTCAGGGTCTGGTGAGTGCGTGATGAATTAAAACGCGCAAGAGCTTCGGTTAAAACTAATGATGATTTTATTTTAATGCACAGGGGATAACGGTACACACACGCAAAATGCTTCGGTTTTAAACAGTGACAAAAAATCGCAAAAGTACAGAAGATAGCAAAAAGAACGGTTGTTCGGGTGAAAAACTCGTACCCGGTGCCGTGAACACCTTTAATAACACCACTAATAACTCTAAATATACTTACCTCTTATTCCATCTAAGCTGAAATTTTTATCAGTGTCTAGTTTTTAAGAAAATATATGTTATCAATTATTACAGGGCATCATGACGCCCATATAGATTTTAAGTAGGGAAAATTGGAAAGATCTCAGTTGAGATATACACAATAAAGTAGCCAGCAAATGTGATAAACCATTTAAAACGAGCCGCAACTGCAATAATTTTTTTGTTCTATAATTTCGCCTAAAAAACTCATATATGTGCGTTGTGAAAGTCCTACGTGTTACATGTTAATTTTTTGTGCCTGTGAAAAAATTATTTATGTTTTTTGGTACATAGGGTCCTCTCGCGCCCTTTTGCTCCCCACACATACATGCCCTAGCATAAATAAAAGGGAGACATCAATGCCCCTTGCCCGTACAAGAGCCCAAGCGAGGAGAGAAAGATAGGCGGGCTTCCTCTTGCTAGGCTAAAGCAACTTTCGCCTATGCCCCATCAATGCGATCTGGAGGTTTATGGGGAGGCAATTGGCAAGCTAAGGTCACTCAAAGTCAAAGCCTTCACCCGGATCTCAGAGGTTACAGGATTGTTATAAAGGGCCTCCACCATACTACCAACGGAAAATAGGTCAGAGAGGAGATTGAGAAAATGGGGTACAACATACGCTACATGGACCTCATGAAAAGCACTCGTTCAAATAAATTCCTTGGCTTCTATGAAGTGGTACTGTCACCGCATGAGGATGGACTGAATGAAGAAATCCCTTAGCTAACCAGCTAACACTTGAACACAGATTCGAAATAACAACAGTGAGTACTCCACCGCCAAGACTACCAACACGATCAAGTCTATAAGAAATAAAAGTTATTAGAAAGATTTTCATTATCCAAAACAGAGGAGTTAAGCCAAGTTTCAGAGAAAGTTAATATGTCAGCCGAAAAGGTTTGGCTATCACAGAACAGTTTCGAGAGCTTGGTAAGAAGTCCTCTTACATTTTGCTAATGAATGCAAAGACTAGAGGTTATTAGTTTTTTAAAGCAGATGAAAATTAGGAAGGTGGACAGGCAACGGACGGGAGCGCTTATTGGGCGCAAACTCGTCTACAATTAGGACCTCTGGCCAAAAATTAGGGTCAACCATAGCTGAGAAATACTCATTTGGTACTGAAATTTTCAAAGAGGAGATTACGCGAGGCCTAGAACACTTAAACTTTTAAATTAAAACCTTAACAGGGCATATATTCCCAATGTAAGCCCAATGTAAGCCACAGACGACTCAAGCCTAGAGATAAATAATTGTTTGCGATGAGGCACTACAGTTAGTGGAGGCGGAGGAGCATTGGGATCCGCAAGTGATTGAGAGCCAGCATGATCCTGTGATTGATCTTAGTTCCCGTAAGGGATAGATTGAGGTACACCAGGGCTTGTAATGGGTACTTCAATCTGAAAAAAAGAGCATAAAGAGGGACAAGAAGATGGTGTAGGCGAAAGTAAAATGGGAGATGATGTAATAGAGGGTGCTGGCGACAGCTTATGAGGCAACTCAAGGGTACATTTCTTGGGCAACTTCTCAGAAGGTGGAACAAACTTGAATTGCGACAATAAATGTACGCTAGAGTCACACTCGTTAGACATCTGTTTGGCCAGTTTGTTTAAAGAAAGAAACTTTAAACGATGATCCCTGAACATACGGCTAAAATCAAGCTGCTGGCTGGCACAAGATGGGCAAGTCCAGCGCATTAAGCCAAGCTCAGGCTTAGACACAGACAACCCAAAAAATTTGTTGTATTCGCGGTCGTTGAGGCCATCACATTTTAAGTGAATATGCTTAACGCAGAGCCAACAAGATATTGCTGTATACTGATTATCAAAACGATCAGAATGCTTGCAAGTAGGTAGACAACAAGCCATTAAAAAGCCAAAAGAAACACACAAGAAAAAAATATATATATAAGTTAGGAGTTCTTATTTCCTTTGTTGGTGGATTCTTACCATATCCTTCCTTGGGAATAAGGATTGGACTTTGGGAACTCTGGTTTTTATAGTGACGCACAACACAACACTTGATTTAGAACGTTATAAGATTTTTATTTAGTTGTACTTGACATAACTAGTTCTATGTCTAAACTAAGACTGCCAGCTCTGTGGAGCGTCGTCCTTTAAATATACCCCGAGATGCCCTATGGGCGCTGGCCGCGGCGTCATGCTGTCGGCAGCGGCGTTGGGATCGTGTCCAAAGTGGGTCGCCTCTTCCGGCGAATTCTGCTCATCGGCAATATTCAAAGAATGTCTAGGCTAGATGATACAAAATTGCTTATGCTAGAAAAGGGAAGTGAAGTGTCTAGTGTGACCCAACATGGGTCGTCTTGGGTCACATATCTGCTTGGGTCGCATAAACACTAGGAAATATAAGTTGCTTACTTGGCTAAGTGTGTTAAGCGTTAAGCAATATTGACCGTGGTCGTCCGAAGACAAATTATTCAGACTGCTCATCCCGAACAAAGAGAAGACGGATTGCTGAGATAGCCAAAATCGATGAGCCGTTTGCTGACGTTCTGCGCTCTTCTGACCAAGGACAATTGACAATTGTGCTTGCAAGTGCTGCTGAAGTTGTCTCCCTAGTCATGGATGCCAATTTAACGAAGCATCAATATATTCTCATTAGAGAATTTGTTAACAGCAAAATTTCTGCAGAGCTCTTGTGCGGTTATGAGAGTGTCTTAAATGAAAAAAAAAAATGTTATCCCCAAAAAATAACAGTAAGCGAGTCACATGCTGAAGTGGAGCTTCAAAGTTTGTTGGACCACACCACGAAGAGAATAGTTAAGTTGCAGGATAATGTAATAGACGATGCTCTCAGTAAACCCGTGAACAACTTAAAACTTATCGGGAAATGGGGCTTCGACGGAAGTTCCGGGCACAGTGAATATAAGCAGAAAGTGGAGAACAATAACTTGGAAGACAGCAACATGTTTGTCACTTCATATGTCCCACTTGCCCTGATACTTAGTGAAGACAGCTCAAAGATTATCTGGAAAAATCCACGACCATCATCCACTCGATATTGTCGACCTGTGCGATTCCAGTTGAAAAAGGAATCAAGTGAAGTGAGCATTGAAGAGGAAAAGTACTTTAAGAATCAAATAGAAAAGCTCCTTCCAACAGATATTGTTATTGGAAATAAGACAGTATATGTTCATCATGTGCTGCAATTAACAATGGTTGATGGCAAAATATGTAATGCCTTAACTCAAACTTCATCCTCTAAATGCTATATATGCAACGCGAAGCCCACAGAGATGAACAACATAGAGGAAAGCATGCAAAGGGAAGTTCAGAAGGATCGATATGAGTTCGTGTTGTCACCACTTCATGCATACATAAGATTTTTTGAATATTTTATTCATTTGGCTTATAGACTTGATGTCAAAGTCTGGCAAGTTAGATGCATTGAAGGAAAGGAGCAAGTCAATGAGCGAAAAAAAAAAATTCAAACAGAATTTCGCTTAAAAATGGGGTTGTTAGTCGACAAGCCCAAAGTTGGAGGGTCTGGATCATCGAATGATGGAAACACTGCCAGACACTTTTTAATAATTCGTGCCTTTCGGCTGAAATAACTGGCCTGGATGTAGACCTTATTGAAAGATGTGGGACAATATTACAAGCCCTCTCTTCTGGTTACCAAATTAATGTAGAAAAATTTAAGGCATTCGCACTTAATATAGCGAATGATCTTACAAGGACATATTCTTGGTACTATCTGCCACCTACCGTTCATAAAATTTTAATTCACGGCCCATACATAATAGAAAATGCTTTACTTTCTATTGGAGAGTTGTCAGAAGAAGCTGTTGAGTCAAGGAATAAGGACATTAAAAAATATCGTCTGCAACATACCCGCAGGATTTCTCGTCAGGTAACAAATGAAGATTTATTTAATCGACTATTGCTGACGTCAGATCCTTTTATTACAGAGCAGCGAAAGTTACCCAAAAAAAAATAAATTTTAAATAAATCTGTTTTTGATTTGTTAGAATAGTATTTTATATTTAATCATACTTAGCATAATATATTACAACAAATTTGAAATATATTCAACTTTTTTAAAAATGGGGATTTGGGGCCATGGCCATGGGTGGCATATCGGAAGGGGCTTACTTACGGAAGATTTATATATATTTTAACAATTACTGTATTATAGAATTTCGGGAAAAATTTCAGAATTTTATCTCCACTAGAAGTATTTTTGGCCGCTCGCTCCATACAAGCCCAACCACTGTGCATTGTTCGACTTGTCGGGGCATGTCCTTCTTCGCCGCTGTCATTTTGAAAGCGGCACAGTCTGTAACCAAAATAAACTCAATCCCCATGAAATAATGGCGCAACTTCTTCGTAGCTAGGTATGCTGCCTTGACCTCTAGAAAATAACTGTGTAACTCCTCCTGATCGCTTGTTGCATTTTCTCTAACACATCTTCAACGATTGGAACTGGAAATCTATCTTTCAATACGGGCGTGTTTAATTTTCGATAATCTGTGCACAGTCTGTGCGATCCATCTTTCTTTTTTGCTAGTACTACTCTGCTTGCCACGTCTGAGTTGGACTGACGAACGATTCCTTGCTTTAGCCACTCTTCTACTTGGTCTTTTACAACTGTCTGTTCATTTGCCGATAGACTACTGGGACTTTCTCTAAATACGATATTATTACAGTTTGGCAATATACTTAACATAATCGGGCAACTTAACGGGTTATCTTTCGGCTTATAGTCCTTAATTAATGCAGCGACTGTATCAGCATATTTTGGTTCTACATCAATTTCATTTACAGAGCTTACCACATTTAAAACGTTCAATTGGTTTTTCTCATCAGCGTGAAGGCTAAATGTACATCCGTTGGGATCCATCATCACCGTAAACTTTTTGACGAAGTCGTATCCAATAAGTACATCAGCTTCTAATTTGGAGTTAGGGACGATCAGTATTTTGTGTTCTGTACTCAATCCATCCACCTTGACTGTAGTAGTAACCTCGCCTATAACCTCTGTAACAACATTTCCAAGACCAAACAATTTTTCGACGTGATTTTGCATCTGACGATCCAGAAAAAGTTCCTCGTATTTGTCTCGTCTCATGATAGTAACGTCTGCGCCGGTATCCACCAAACAAATAACTTTTTTACCATCAATCGAAAATTCCTTTAATTGGCTGTCTTCATCGGACTTTCGTACTATATTTACTTGATGCTTCCTTTCAGGACAATCCTTTGATATATGGCCTATGCCGTTACACTTAAAGCATTTAGTACCCACATTGCAATCAGCTTTTTTATGATCTGTAGCTCCACAGTTGAAGCAATGCAACTGTTTACCTTTATAGTTTGAATCCGCTTGAACAACTGGCTTCGTATGGACAATCTGGCGACGTTTGTTTTGGGCCTTTCTGGTCATTTCTTAGCTGTTAAAAAAAAATTGAACTATATAATGGGTATTTCAAATCCTCCCGTACCTCCAGCCCGTCAACGATGTATGTAATAATCGATTCGTCCTCGATTTCACCAAGAGCAGCAATTTTACGCATCTGTAATACATAATCATGAAAATTTTCTGACTGTAACTTTTTGCGACTTCTCAACTGTTTATGAATCTCTGCGCTGCTTAATTTTTGGTCAAACTCGTCCATCAGAGCTATACACAATTCTTCATAATTGCCAATTACAATCGTTTCCAAAAATAACTTTGCAGTGCCCATCATTTTATTACGTGCGTTAACATATTTTTGTTTCTCGCTCAGCTGATATGCCTCCGCATTTTCTTCAAAATTCTTGAGCCACTGTCACTGTTGGAATTGATGTCCCATCGAAGTCTGGCACCACCTTCGCAAAACCGTCGACTGTTACGTTTGAAAATTTATCGTTACGTTGCGAACCGCTGTCTTCAAATTTAACTGCCAACATTCTGATCAGCGTCTCCAACTCTCTGCTACGCACACTCGTGCATATGTTGTCTGCGTTTCCATCTTCACTCTTCGTTTCTTCGGCGCCAGTCTGCCGCGATTCGTCTGCGTCGTTTTTGGAAGCACATGGGTATATATCTGTCTCTCTTGCGCTTACCACTTTTAAATCGGGTTGGTCCGTTATTTCAACATTCGATGTAAATGTGCTGTTTAAACTATCCATCTGAACTTGGTATTTATTGTTAGACTCTTTTTGATTTTTGGCACCTTTTTTCTTTCCAGAACGCAACATTTTTATCAACTTTATTCTGTCTATTCTTTTCACTTTTTTCACCTTTTTCAACTTGTATTACAGTTCTGTTCGTTTCTTTTTTGTTTCACCGGTTGAGCGGTTGAGCGGTTGAGCCCCCATGTAAGAATTATTGCGTGTATACAATAATTGTTGTTTATTAATAGTTAGATATATAGCAAAATAGTCGGTTGAAATTAGGATAAAAAGAACTTAGACCTAACAACTTTAGATGACAACTTTTAGCAACTTTACAACTTTAACAACTTGAAATACAACTTAAGCAACTTTTGTACACCTTCGGCCTATACGTCTGTTCTCTATTGTTCCTTCTCTCTTTCTCTCTTCTTATCGACTTATGATGCCACATTGTCGCACTGCATCCAGGGCTGCCATCTCTCAGCACATATGTACCCATATGACACTACATATATACGCATTGGTCAACTTGCTTATCGGTTTACTGTAGCCATCTTTACATAGTATCGCGTAGCCTACTGGGCGAACTTCGAAATCCTTTGGCTGCTTATCACTTATATTACGACCCCGAGTCCTTACTAATATACTAGCCATGGGCGTTCATTGGATAAACCATCATCGCAAGGCCGAGTTGGAAGTCCTTTGTGACGAATTCGGATTATACAGCGGTGGAATAGTGAAGGACCTAAGGAATCGTTTCCGCGAGTTCGCCTCAAGGGAGGATCATCATCCCGAGGTATTGAGTCGACTTGCCGAAATCGAACCCCAATTTAGCGCCGGGGACAAGAAATTAAATGTAAAACCACAGTCTAGAGCACCGTCGCCTACTCCCGAAGGAATTGTTTCCCAACTATCGGTGCCACAAGACACTAACTATCGTGCTGAATCGCCGAGCATCCTTGTTCTCGCTCCGGTTCTCCCACACGTTTCGGTATTCCTGGCCCAAAGATCCACACCGAACCCTCAGAGTCGGACGTCCCTACCCGTCTGGAGGATCGAACAGTGTCCACTGGTCTGGTGGGGCAAACCTGCCCGGAAGAGACGATCGTCTCGGCCGCAACCGCGTTTTTTGGTGCGGCTCCAGTACCCATGTGCCCACCGGATATGGCACTAGATCAATATAGCGAAGGTGCACGGGCGAGTCACGGTCCATTTCGTCCGTTCAAAATAAGGACACCGTGTGACAAATCACATTACTTTTGTAATCCAACTACGGCCATGTAGGGTCCCTTTTCCTTGTTATTCTTTATTTGATACGCCCATGGAGGGCACATTAAAATACTCCAACTTCAAAACTAACTGTAGTTTTTTTGTTACTGACAGTCAATGCTTACGATCGATGTCTTTCTCTTTCTAGCTACCGTCTTGGTGTGGCTGCAGCGTCGACGCGTCGCGGAGAGAACAACCTCCCGACAGCGGACGCTGCGCTGCATGCCGACGCCAAAGAGCCCATGAGAAAATTGAAAGTGAGAGAGAGGGACGGCGACATAAGTAGGCAGAGCAAGGGTGGGTTTGAACAGAGAGCTAGATTTAGAGAAAAATCATTTCGCCAGTGACCATAAGAGTGTCAAGTTCAAAAGTGAAACAACCAACAGTGGTGCAAAAAAAACATAAAAAATCATCGAGTGGAAGAAAAGGAGTAGCAGGTGAGCACATTTCCTAAGATCCTTTTTGCTTGAGTGCGGTAGGGACCCAAAATAATAAAAGATGTTCAGGATTAGTTAGCTATTAATAAACATCTGTACTATTATCACTTGACCCACACAGCATTATTTTTTTCTTTGTTACTAAAGTTATGTCTACCCTTTCCCTTCTCTTTTCCTTGGTCACTTAACCTTTTGAGTGGAGCCGAAGGATCAGCGGACTTCGGCACGATGAGCTATTCTCCTGCAGATGAAGTCAGTCGCTGATCTCAAGGCGCAGTCACTCAAGGTGGAGAGGCAACGGATGAAGCATTTGGAAAGTTTTTCGAGTTTAAAAACATAGCAGAAAACTGGAAAAAAGCTAAAGTGCATTCGAAGCGACAATAAATAGTTTGACGAGTTTCTCAATTGCAGAGGAATATTGCGGCAGCTCACGGTAATAAGTCATTGAAAAGTTTTTACGTCTGTTGCAGGCAGTAGGCCTGGACAAAGGACATCATAAGGGCAAGTTTGATCCAAAGGGCAAAGAATACCGAATGGTTGGCTATTCTCGAAATGCGAAAGGGTATCGGTTTTATGTTGAGAAGCGAGACGTTTTGTTCGACGAGCGTTTCGGCAATGGCGATTCGAATGGTAATATCATCAAATGGCATAACGAAAAAGCAGTTCAAAATTTATGCGCATTTATTACAAGTGAGGTGATCATACCAGAGACCTATGATGAGGCGCTTAGTAGTCCATTTGCATCGGCATCGTATGACTCCTTGATGTCAAATCACACTTGGCAGATTGGTACGCTACCTGAACGGTATAAACCTGTTGGCTGCAAGTGGGTCAACAGTGTAAAGCGTGATGCAAAGGGATAAGTCGAGCGTTTTAAGGCGAGACTAGTAGCAAAAGGATGTTCACAGCGTAAACTACAATGAAACATACTCGCCTGTATGTCGCTTGGAGAGTGTTCGTTTCATCTTGGCCCTAGCAGCGCAGTCAAAATTGTATCTACACCAGATGGATGTATGCACTGCTTACTTAAACACTGATTTGGGCGATACCGTATACATGAGGCAGCCCGAAGGATACGTAACTGAAGGCAAAAGCAAAGTACTTCTGTTGAAAAAGGCGTTATATGGACTCAAACAGTCGGGACGGGAGTGGAATTCCGAACTCGATAGTGTATTGCGAGCTAATGGTTTCACATCTTGCGACAATGAACCATGTCTATACAAACAGCAAGCAAAAGGTAATCCATCACTAATCCTTGTCTATGTAGACGTTCTTCTTATAGGATGCCAGGAGAAATCGGATCTTGACAGGATTAAGTCATCTATTATGGCGGCGTTTGAATGTGTTGACAAGCGACCTGTGCGTTTGTTCATTGGCATGGAGGTTCACCGTGATGGCGAACTTGGCGAAATATCATTGGGTCATTCACAGTGCATCAAGGATCTCCTGGAGCGCTATGGCTATGCTCAGTGCAGACCAGCTGCAACACCGTTAGAAGCAGGGTATTAGGTAACCTGCGATAAAATGGAGTTTAAAAGGGTTGATGCATTTCTTTATCAGTCAATGTTAGGTGAGCTAGTGTGGCTTGCGTTGACTACTAGACCAGATATACTCCACTCAGTATCGAAATTGGCTCAACGTAACAAGGACACCCATAATAAACACCTTGCAGCCATAAAGCATGTTTTACAATATCTGTCTTCGACAGTTGGCTTCAGGATACATTACAAGCTTTCGGATGCGGCATTTACTGGTTTCGTGGACTCAGATTGGGGAGGCGATAAGATTAATCGCAAGTCTTATACAGGATATGTATATTTTCTAGCTGGCGGACCGATATCATGGAAATCGGAGAAGCAGCAGAGAGTTGCTCTTAGCAGTACCGAGGCAGAGTACATTGCGTTATCTAGAGCGTGCAAAGAAGCCATTGTATTGCGTCGACTAATTATCGAGATTGGTTGCAGAGAAGAAGATACATCTACCGTTTTGTATGGCGATAACATCAGCGCGCAGCAATTGGCTAAGAGCCCGGTACACCATTCAAGGACGAAGCATGTGGACATTAGATATCATTTTGTTAGACAAGTAGTTAATGATGGTCAGATTTTTTTCAGATATTGATATCCCGACCAAGAATCTTGCGAAGAAGATGCATGTAGAGTTTACGAATTTGTTAAGTTTATGATAAATTTGTGGATATACTTGCATTGAGGAATGGTGTTGAAAAAATTCTCTCTCAACTCAATGCATGCATGATCACACACATACGAATATATATATGTAACTTTGTATACTCTCTCTCGAGATGCGTGAAAGAGAACAATGACTCGATGAAAGACAAAAAGACGTTAGTCGCGAATAAACTGCACAACCAGCCACACTTATTATGTTTTTATTATTACAATATAAATTATTTAAATTTCTTAAGGCAATTAAGGCAAATATTTTGAAAGATTTAAAAATATTTAAATTTCTTAACAAATTTAAGGAAAATATTATAAAGGATTTTAAAATATTTTAATCTATATATATAAAAATATTCATTTTTTTATACCATACACCCATAGGGTGAAATGGTATATTAAAGTCGCCAAAATGTATGTAACAGGCAGAAGGAAGCATCTCCGACCCCACAAAGTATATATATTCTTGATCAGGATCAAAAACTGAGTCGATCTAGCCATGTCCGTCTGTCCGTCCGTCCGTCCGTCCGTCCGTCCGTCCGTCCGTCCGTCCGTCCGTCTGTCCGTCTGTCCGTATGAACACCTAGATCTCGGAGACTGTAAGAGCTAGAGCCACCAAATTTGGTATGTAGACTCGTGTAGTATGTAGAGTGATCAAGTTTATTTCAAATTTTTGCCACGCCCCTTTCCGCCCCCGCAATTCAAAAAAAGCGTTTATCTCAAAAACTATTCCAGCTAGAGACACCATATTTGGTATGTATATTCGCTTAGTAAGTGCACACATTTTGTATGTATAAAAATTTTGCCACGCCCTTTTCCGCCCCCGTAATTTGAAAAACTTGATTATCTCCCGTATTTTTTTACCTTATGCAATCAAATTTGACACACTTAAATTTAATACTAATATCTAGCAAAATACCAAATTTTATCAAAATCGGACAAAAAACAGTCGAGTAATGCATATAAACGTTTTTCCATAAGGCCGGAGTTGGCCGTTGGCTGGTGGGGGCGCTAGGGTGCTCGTATGATTGAGTGAGCGAGATACTAAGATATACTCGTAAAAAGCATGTGAAAATGCATTTGTTTAATAAAGTTGAAATATTTCCTTTACTGGTGTATGGTATACCTAAGTCGGCGAGACGACTTACTTACTTCATTTATATTATCAAATGATATTACAGAAGTGAAATAGTGACAGTTTTAATATATAATTAGAAAAACTAGACATTGCTTAGCTCATTATACCATACACCCATAGGGTGAAATGGTATATTAAAGTCCCCAATATGTATGTAACAGGCAGAAGGAAGCATCTCCGACCCCACAAAGCATATATATTCTTGATCAGGATCAACAACCGAGTCGATCTAGCCATGTCCGTCTGTCCGTCCGTCCGTCCGTCCGTTCGTCCGTCTGTATGAACACGCAGATCTCGGAGACTATAAGAGCTAGAGCCATCAAATTTGGTATGCAGACTCGAGTGGTATGTACAGTTATCGAGTTTGTTTCAAATTTTTGTTTCACCTGGTGTATGGTATACCCAAGTCGGCGAGACGGTTTACTTCATTTTTATGATATCTTTATATAAAATGTATAAATTGTATTGGCTCGCATCCTAGCAAAGCCGAAATCTGTTTTGTTCTTTTTTATGCCTTTGCAAGAAGTGTATATTAATTTTGGTCAGAAGTGTGCAACGCATAGAAGGAAGCATCTCCGACCATATAAAGTGTATATATTCGTGATGAGCACGGCGAGACGAGTTCATATAGCCATGTCCGTCCGTCCATCCGTCAGTCTGTCCGTGCTTCTGGATCAACGCAAACTCCTCCTAGACCGTTGGAGCTACACAGCTGAAATTTAGCATGTAGGCTTGTATATACTGCAGGGGTTGTATATCTCGGATTCAGCCGGATCAGTGACCGAACAGTGATTTTTCTCAAAACCTTCGTTATTTTCTGAGCTACTGTCGTAAAATTTAACATTGATTAGTTAATTGCATATAAATGACTATGCCAAATTTGATTAAAATCGGGTGACTATATAATATACATAGCTCCCAAAGGAATGATCGGTCGAAAACAGTGACTTTTGTCAGTAACTTCGTTACTTTTAACGCGATTGCTTTCAGATTAAACATTTGTTAGTTTTATATATCCCTTAATGACTGTGTCGAAGTTGATAAAGATCGGGTAACTATATAGTTCTCTTTCTCTTTCCTTACTCTTTCCTTACCTATAGCCATCAAAGTGGAAAAACGTTTTAGCTAAAAACCGCCTTCAATCTTAACTATAACTATATAGTTATATAGAGTATATATATACAGATTAAACATTTGTTAGTTTAATATATCTGTTAATGACTGTGCCAAATTTGATATGGATATATATCATATAGCTCCCTTAGGAACGATTGGTGGAAACAGTGACTTTGATCAATATTTTCGGTATTTCCTATGCTAAGATTGAAGGCGGTTTTTAGCTAAAACGTTTTTCCACTTTGATGGCTATAGGTAAGGAAAGAGTTACCATAAAAGGTGCAAGGGTCTACAAACTTTGACGCGGTCGAAGTTAGCCCCGGCACTCTGGTTATTTTTTATCTTAGGTTTTTTCAAATATATATAAATATATCGTATACTTTCACTCGTTGCAGAGGACGGACGTGTTTTTTTTGCGCTTATCAACTTTTATTGTTTTTCTCACGATTAAATACTTTTCTATACTTTGTAAATTCATTATCGGCTTAATTAATAAGAATTCCAGCATCCGAATTTTATTTTCATTTCGCGAATTGTTGCGGTCGCTTTTGTGTTTTTGTTTAAATTTAAATAAAATCAAAACTTACAACAATACTTGCATTAGCGGTGTTGTTGTTTTGTTTATCTCTTTTGCTTTTGTGTCTTTACTAATTCTCGCGCTCTTGCGTACAAATTGTTGTTGCATGTGTTCAATTTGACGCGCTCTCCCGCTCTTTCCCATTCTTGTTTGATTTGCGATCTCGTCTTTTGCCTACCAGCGACTCTGTGATACGTATATTCTTATACACAGATTTTTTACCTTTAGAATTTTTATTTTTTTATTTTTCTGTATTTCCTTTTTTTATTAAATTAAACTTTTGGATAAAATGGTTGTCTGCTCAAAAAATAATTGCATAGTTGCCACTAATGCGGTTGACTCCATGATTATATTCTTTGTTGGTTGTGTGACAATGTAAAAAAGAAAAATCGGCAACCGATTCGCTTGCCAACAACATCAACTAATACTATTCCTGCCACATCAGCATCTGCTGGTGTGTCAAAAAACTAGCTTCGTCCCTTAACCTGGGTTACCAGAACGTTAGAGGACTGAAATCTTAACTTCCTAATCTCTATGTAGATAGTCTTTCTTTTGAGCATAACATCTCTTTTACAGAGACGTGGCTAAAACCTGATATTGCTGATGCATCGGTTTTTTCCACAAACTTTTCTATATTCAGACGTGACCGGATTTCTCGCATAGGTGGTGGCGTTCTGATAGCTGTTGATGCTGCTTTATCATCTGAAATGATTAAATTTTGTAGTACCCACGAGATTGAGTTTGTCGGTGTTAAAGTAAATTTTAAATCTTTTAATGCTTTCATTACTTGTTCCTATATTCCACCATTGTCAGACATGATGGTATATTTAAATTATTTAGAGGTAATTTAGTTTGTCTCCTCTTTTGTTTCCAGTCAAGACATATTCATAGTTGTAGGTGATTTTAATTAACCCGCTTTAGCATGGTCACTAACAGATGAATCTACCATGTTGCTGCGCTCTTTGCCCTCTTATCTTTATCCCAAGTCAATCCTGTCTTAAATTCTAATGGAAAATCGTTATATCTTATTTTTGTATTGAATTCTTCTTATTGTGAGGTATCTAGGATCGAACCTTTTGTTCTTCCAGAAGACAAATTTCATCCTACATTAAATTTAAAAATTGATCTGCCCTTGCTTTCACCATTTACTTGGTTCAAATGAGTTACCTCTAACGAGGCGCTTTCGTAAGACTGACTTTGTCAGCCTTAATGAAAACATTACTATTACCGATTGGTCTTATCTGTACAAAACTCAGCTGTTCGTTTTTCCTATGATACTCTGAATTCACTTTTTGATATTTGTGTGCCTCTTGGTAGGCTGGAGCGGCTTAACAAACCTCCCTGGTTCTCTCGTGAGTTATCCAATTTGAAAAATGTGAAGACACGATATTATAAGAAGTTTCAAAAAACACTTTGTTCATCAGCTTATGCTCTGTATACAGTCGCCCGTTCAAAAATCATGATGCTTAATACAGAATGCTACAAGAATTATCTATAGCGGTGTACGCTTCAGTTTTCTTCTGACCCTAAACAATTTTATAATTTTGTTAATTCTAAACGTAAGACCTCTGTGCACCCATCTTTTTTGTCTTTTCAAAATAAAAAAGCGAGCACTGATCAGGCAATTGCCGAAATGTTTGCGAGTTTTTTCAAAACAACTTAGTCCTCAACGGAATATCGAGCAAGTCCGTATCCTTATCATTTAAAAAAGGCTAATTGCATTTTCAATCCAGTGATTGATGAAAGTTCTATTCTTAGCGAACTTAAATTAGTTAAACCTGTTTATTCTCCGGGGCCAGATGGTCTTCCTGGATGTGTACTCAGGTTCTGTGCAAACGCATTATGTAAACTCATTTTATGGGTGCAATTAAATTGTTTCTATTGTCTGTCGAATCTTCCTCTTTTCCATCTATTTGGAAGGAGTCGTATATCATTCCTCTGCATAAAAATGGCAAAAAGTCCGAAGCCTCTAACCATAGGGGTATCTCAAAATTGTCCGCTATTCCGGAAGCTTTTGAGAAAATTAGAACTTCTCAATTGCAACATTTTTGCAGCTCTATTATTTCGCCATCCCAACATGGGTTTGTTAAACGTAGATCTACAACCACTAACCTTTTAGAATTTACATCAATAATTATCAAGGGGTTCAAAAATGGTAAACAAACTGATGTCATATACACTGACTTCAGCAAAGCCTTTGATTCCGTGAATTATACCCTATTACTTTCTAAGCTGAGCAACATTGGGTTTCCAGCCCCTTTACCTTTCTTGGGTTCGAGAATATTTAACAAATAGAAAACAGAAGGTACTTTTTAAGTCTTCTTTTTCCGATTCCATTCCTGTAACTTCTGGTGTACCTTAAGGTAGTCATCAAAAGCAGAGGCTTTTCACATTATTCATTGACGATCTTCCATCAGTCATTGTTCATTGGCGTGTGCTTATGTATGCTGACGTTGTCAAGCTTTGTCTTAATTATACAGATACAGATTCATTTAGTCGGCTACAAGCTGATCTAAAAAACTTTCAATCCTGGTGCCAGTTTAATCTACTAAATCTTAACACTACCAAATGTAAGGTAATGACTTTTTTTCGTAACTCTCCTCAACTGGTCACTTATTTAAATTTAAACACCCATATTCCCACCACGGTCGCAAAGGCCATGAGTGTTCTGGGTTTTATTAAAAGATGGTTAAATGAATTTGATCCCTATACAACTAAAGTTCTTTTAACTTTGCTTGTCCGTCCTATTTTAGAGTATGGATCTTGCATTTGGTCACCTCAATATGAGTCGCACCAGATTAGATTGAATCCCTTCAAAATCAGTTCTTGCTATTCGTTCTTCGTGGCTAAAGCTGGGATCGCAATGTCAATTTGCCATCGTATTCTAGTAGACTTCTCTTGATTAACCTTCCCTAACTAACCGTATAATTATGCTTGGCGTTATTTTTATGTACAAGCTCCTAATTGGTGATATCGACTCGCCTGAGTTATTAGCTCAGGCTAATCTGTCGGTACTATGTAGACGGAGTAGATATCCTTTGACACCTTTATCCCTTAGTCGTTGTTCTTGTAACTATGCCATGCATGAACTTTTTAGGGTCATCTGATCTGATTACAACCTACAACCTTGGCTTCAGGATTCATTAAAGCAGTCGGATGCGGCATTTACTGGTTTCGTGGACGCAGATTGGGAGGCGATAAGATTGAACTCAAGTCTTATACAGGATATGTATATTTTCTGGCTGACGGACCGATATCATGGAAATCGGAGAAGCAGCGGAGTGTTGCTCTTAGCAGTACCGAGGCAGAATACATGGCGTTATCAACAGCGTGTAAAGAAGCCATTGGTCGATTAATTATCGAGATTGGTTGCGAAGAAAAAGATAGCTTTACCGTTTTGTTTGGCGATAACCTCAGCGCGTAGCAATTGGCTAAGAACCCGGTACACCATTCAAGGACGAAGCATGTGGACATTAGATATCATTTTGTTAGACAAGTAGTTAGTGATGGTCAGATTATTTTAAAGTATAAGTCTACTAATGAAATGATAGCTGATATCCTGACCAAGAAACTTGCGAAGAAGAAGCATGTATTTGTGTATGCATGTAAATTTGTGGATATACTTTCATTGAGGAAGGGTCTTGAAATAATTCTCTCTCGTCTCAATGCATGCATGATCACACATATATGAAACGTCTAACTGTAAGAAAAGAGAATGGGCAAGAGGCATTTGTCGCTACGCAGAACAGAAGCAGAAATCAAAATACAAGCACACAGAGAAATCGTTCGCAAATTACTTGTTACAAATGCGGCCGGCAAGGGCATGTCAAAGCACATTGCGGCAAAGAGAGAGTCGATAAAAAAGAGAAAGAGTACAAGTACACTGAGAAAATGGAGAACAAGCAATGTATCTTTATAAATGCTTTGGAAGCGGACAATATAAAAAGAGAGAAGTGGTGCTTGGATTATGGTGCAACGAGTCATATGTGTTGCGATAAGAGTATGTTTTCGGATTTCTCTGTACATGATGAGAAGATCAGTCTGGCAAATTGTATTTACGTGCAGAATGCAAAGGAAAAGTCACCATTCGGACTGGAATATGTAAATTAACAATGAACAATGAACTTTATGTACCAGGGCTGGCAGGAAACTTTATGTCAGTGGCTTGTGTTATTGAATATAACAGTGTTGTACATTTCGAAAAACATATGGCAAAGGTCATACAAAATGGTAAATGTATTTTAGAAGCAAAAAATATTGGCAACTTGTTTGTTTTTGAAGCTGAGTCGGAAAATCTTTTTGCTGCTGTTGAGAAGATGTATCATTCTGCCACAAATGCTTTGGTCATCTTAATTATACAAGTGTACTTCCTCAAGGGCAAAGATGAGGTCTTTGGCAAGTTTTTGGCGTTCAAGAGTCTAGTGGAGAGGCAGACAGGGAAGAAGCTAAAATGTATCTGCAGTGACAATGGACGAGAATATGTGAACAAAGCATTCGATGACTACCTGAAGAAAAAAGGGACCATAGCACTCTGGTGGAAATGTCTAGGTGAAAGGATGTTCGCAGCAGTTCGGTGTAAACTACATCGATACATGTGCACCTGTATGTCGATCAATCATCACTTCAATACCGATCTGGAGGACACGGTGTTTATGAGGCAACCAATGGGGTACACAGACAAAATTCGTCGAAAGAATGATACTGATTTCGACTGATTTAATGATAGCGGATATATTAACTAAGAATTCGCCAAAGAAAACGCATAATGACTTTGTTAATATGTTAAATGTGCATTAACTTTGTAAGACATGGTTGCATTAAGGAAGGGTGTTAAAATAGTACTGTACAAGAACTTTCCAGAGCAATGCACTCATGCATTCTATCTGCGTATGTATGTATTTGAACACAAACATTTATATACATATGTCTTTTGTATTTGAATACTGCGCTTGCCCAAATGAATTACTGCCACGCGCATTATGTTAGTCTCTAATAAACTTCTGAGTTGTACGGACGTGTTATTATTCTTTTTGTTCTGCCTGCGATATTCGGGTTGTGCGTCCACTTCCCTCTCAACATTATTTAAGATTTCAAAATATTTCTTAAGAAAATTAAGGAAAATATTATAAAAATTTTAGAATATTTAAATTTGATAAGTGTTGGTGTTTAGATTATATAAAATAAGCTAACATTAAGCCAATTATAATATAGAACGAATGGAAATGTATGTCAATATTAAGTATGTAACCCGATTATAGATATCGATGGCTCATCAGTCATAAGTAGAAATAATATGGTCAGCAGTAAACAATAAAGACCTAGTTAATCAATAAAAACATACTTTGCTGACCTAACACTATGCACTGGTGAGCTCGCTATTTTGTACTATAAAAGAAATGCATTATTCTTAGTAAGATCAGATACCAATTGTAGCTACATCGGGTGTGCATCGCTGTGTCTTTGGCCCCCATCTCTACCTTTGTAATCTCACTCCGAGGTCCACCCAATTTATGTGTTGGTTGCGACAACCTTTAGTCACTGGTTTATGTGCTAGTGCCTAGATATATATATAAATAAATAAACATTTAATAACTTCAAGAAACACTAACGTCTTTCATTGAACATTTTGGTGACCCCGACATTGGCGGCTCCAAGTTAAAAGAATAACAGACTTGGTGAAACCGTCATCAAGCGAGAACATTTGGTCAACTCAGGCGACCAATCTCTCAACAAAAAGGAAACTGGTCAACTAGGCGACTACTTCTTTGCACGCTTTGGACACGACAATCCTAAGCGAGGGCACAAATTGATGAACATCTCACATCAATCTGGGGTCCCGACTAAAAACATCACAATTGATTAACTTGGCAATCATTGCGTAGCCACCTTGGCGAATAAAAAAGATTTATTGGAAAACTAGGAGTTGGTTTTCCGCAACGGGGTAGCAGTGCATACCCATTGAATAAAAGTTGATCAATTAGGCGATCACTTTATAAAAAACATTTAACAACGATTTGTGTCAACGAGGCGACCAAATCATAAAAAGTTATTTTTATATAAAAAATAAAGTTTGATCAACAGAACTCTGTTGCATTCCCTGGCGTCAGCAATATCTGACCTAGTTAACTCGGTCAGTAACCCAGGTAGTACGCACGAGTATAGATTTTGGCATTGATCAGCAATTTTTTAAACAAAGAAAAGAAACTCAAAAAATTGGTTTCACTGTCGTGGCAGTTATCAGTGTAAAAGAATAGGTATATTGGAAATAAAAATAAAACTATTGTTAAAACACTAATCAAAAGGCAACTTCGATCTGTTTCTTATTCTTATTTGTGCTACACTTGACCAATTTTAGGAACGAGTCGGAGCGTTCCCTGTCTTTGACAAAATAAATAAACTCCCATCGGGTCAAGTACTAGTACAGATAAGCAATTACATAAGAATATAAAAGAACATGGAGGAGTTTTATAAACAGCAGACAGAACGAGGAGAGGCAATCCAGGCCTTTATTCGGAATACCAAAAAAGATTCTTTCGCCAGGAAAACGAAGCCATCTTATTTCGAGGAGAAACTTGAGCTCCTGGAATACATGTGGGAGAACTTCGAGAAAAGTCATCAGGAGTTGATGGACAAATTAAATAACGTGCCAACTGAAGATGACTACTTTGTAACGGACTATTTCAGCAAAATGAAGACGGTTGTATCTAATATAGTGGAAGATTGGAAGGACCATTTGGCCAAAATAAAACTAGAGAGACAAGCTCGCCAACGAGAGGAAGAGCGAGTCATGATCAAACCACTGGTTCGTAAGCAAAGTGCTCTGCTGGAGTCATTGTCCAGGACATTAAGACAAATTGTGCCTGAAGATAAAATGACTTACAAATCGGTAGTCGACAAATTATGGATACAAATTGAAGAAATCCATTATGAGATTCATCGGCTAGCTGAAAATCCAGCCGAAGCCGGATACAATATAGCTACGTTTGTGGCCGCAGAAAATACAATGCTGAAATTCTGTGTGGCACCAGCAGAAAATGTAGTGATACAATCACCACCTGTATTGCAATCGATACAATCATTGCAACTACCCAAAATTCCCATTCCAAAATTTGATGGGGATTATCTGAAATGGCAACAATTTCATGACATCTATAAAAAGGTGGTTCATGAGTCAAATGCATCCACGATAGAGAAAATGTGGTACTTAAAATCAAACCTTTCTGGAGAAGCAGAAAGATTGATACGGCACCTGGAATTAACAGAAGCCAATTACAACACTGCTTGGTCAGTGTTGCAGGAACGTTTTAATAACAAACGAGTTCTAGTAACAGCCATACTGGCAAAGCTGTTTGATCACCCAAATGTGGGAAATGACGCAGCTTCTATAAAGAATTTGCATGATAACATTTTTGAATCATTGCAAGCCTTAAAAAATGTAGGCGTCAATTTGGAATCGTCAGATGCTGTCATAATGTTTCATATGACAAGAAAATTGGATAGATTCAACCACGCACTA
Source organism: Drosophila willistoni (assembly GCF_018902025.1). Taxonomy (NCBI): domain Eukaryota; kingdom Metazoa; phylum Arthropoda; class Insecta; order Diptera; family Drosophilidae; genus Drosophila; species Drosophila willistoni. The sequence continues at coordinate 9,849 of NW_025814522.1, read as the reverse complement.
TATGAGCAATCTCTTTCCAACACAAGGGATCTGCAGGAAGTAAAGGACTTCCTAACCTTCTTGGAACAGCGCTTCCTAACATTAGAGGCGATTGGGAAACCAAGAAACGAAAATCGCAGCATTGAAAAACCAAGTCCAAGGAAGACATGCGCAACAGCATCTGGGACAAACAGTACCCTGTGTGCTTTCTGCGAAAGAGCAAAGCACAAACTCTTCCAATGTGAAAAGTTCAAAATCGAATCCGCAGCAGAGCGGCTTAATTGGGTGCAGAGACACAAATTGTGTGTCAATTGCTTCAAGCCGGACCATATGGCAAAAAATTGCTCTTGGAGGGGATGCTTTAAATGCGATAAAAAACATAACACAATGTTGCATTTAGAAACAGGCAACCAAATTGCTACATCTGCTTCTGCAGCTTCTGCGTATGGAATTGGCAGAAAATACACCCTGTTGGCAACGGCCAAGATAGTGGTAAAAGGGATCAATGAAAGGAAAGGAGAATTTCGAGCACTCCTGGATAGCGGCTCTCAAGTAAATCTCGTCTCAGAGAGAATGGTAAAGAAGTTATCGTTAAAAATTAGCGAGACTCATGTGCATATAAATGGAGTGGGTGGTCAACCACAGTTAAGCAAGGCGCGAGTAAGCTTGGTTGTAAGGTCAAGATACAACAAGTTCGCAATGCTAGTTGAGGCATTTGTATTGCCACACATAATAGGTGACCAACCCACAGAACAAATAACGCAGAAAGTCACATTACCAGACAACATTCAATTAGCGGACCCAACATTTGATAAACCCGGAAAAATTGATATGCTGTTGGGAGCTGATGATCACTATGCTATACTGCTACCAGAAAGGAGACGGGGCAATCGAAACCGTCCAACATTACAAAACTCAGAGTTTGGATGGATTGTTGCTGGCAGAATTAATATGTCAACGTCAGCTTCAATCACATGTATGGTAGGCATGACGAATCCAGAGGAATCACTGGAAAGATTCTGGCAGCTAGACACACTAGAGCCAATAAAAAGGTACAGGAGTCCGGAGGAAGAGTATTGTGAAAAATTCTTCCTCGATAACCTACACACGGCGGCGGACAATCGACTAATTGTAAAGCTTCCATTTGCTGAAGAGGCGTCATCTCTTGGAGAATCTCGGGAAGTAGCCATAAGAAGATTCATGTCATTAGAGAGGCGAATGAACCCTGACATAAAAAAGGAGTATGTAAAATTTATGTCAGAATATGAACAGCTTGGACATATGAAGCAAGTAATGGTAGAACAAATTCCCAAGAACCTTTACTTTATACCGCATCATTGTGTACTAAAACCAGAAAGTACCACCACCAAGCTTAGAGTGGTATTTGATGCATCATGCAAAACGTCATCAGGAAAATCACTGAACGACATTTTATATCCTGGACCAGTTGTACAGAGTCAACTCTTCTCAATTCTTCTGCGGTTCAGGACCCACAAATATGTGTTTACGGCAGATATTGAAAAAATGTATCGTCAAGTTTGGATAAACCCTGCCGATCAATTCAATCAGATGATTGTGTGGAGAGAGGATCCAAGTCAAGAACTAAAGTTTTATCGTTTAAAAACGGTGACTTATGGAACCACGTCAGCCCCATATTTAGCGACGAAGTGTCTGGAATATTTGGCACTGAAAAACATTGAAAAATTGTCGTCTGGAGCATCAGCATTAAAAAATGACTTTTATGTTGATGATTGTCTCACAGGAGCAGACAGTTTACCAGAAGCCCTGCAAATAAGACAAGAGCTTCTAGAAATCTTGAAACCTAAGGGATTCAACTTACGAAAATGGTGTTCAAATAGCAGTCAACTTCTAAAGGAAATTCCAAAGGAAGATACGATTGCTGACATCAATCTCGGTGACACACTGGAACAAACAAGTGTCAAAACATTGGGAATCATATGGGCACCCAAAGAAGACCAATTATGTGGAAAGGCTCAAAGACATACAAAAGGAATAACCAGACGAGTGGTGCTATCCGAAGTCGGTCAAATCTTTGATCCTCTAGGACTGTTCGCACCGGTAGTGGTAAGAGCGAAAATGTTTCTTCAACATGTTGCTACCGAACGAATTGAGATGGATGGTGACCTACCGCCGTATTTGGCGAAGCAATGGGAAGCTTACCGAGAGGATGTACAGGCACTAAACCACATGAAAATTCCAAGGCATATTTTTGATGGCAAGGTCCCCACTACAAAGGAATTGCATACATTTGTTGATGCATCAGAAAAGGCGTATGGTGCGGCAGTTTATGTCCGATCAACCTATAAAAATGGCCAAATTTCGGTCAGATTGTTGTGCGCCAAGTCGAGAGTGGCTCCCCTGGAAAAACAGACACTGCCCCGGCTGGAACTATGTGCAGCTGTACTTGGAGCTGAACTCACGGATAGAGTTCGACAGGATCTCCAATTCGGATCAGAAAGTGTGGAAGCATTCCTCTGGTCAGATTCAACAGTAGTACTCTCGTGGATTAATTCACGGGCATCACATTTCCACACGTTTGTGGCTAATCGGTTGACAAAAATACACGCAGTATCACATCCAAGGCAATGGCGGCATGTGTCATCAGCGCTCAACGCAGCTGATGTTCTGTCTCGAGGCATATCAGCAGCTCAGCTTAGCACACATACATTATGGTTGTATGGACCACTATTTCTGCATGGACCACAACGTGGCTGGCCAGCACCATTTAAGCCTACAGAGCACACGATGGATACCGCTGAGAAGAAAACCAAGGTATTCAGCATGGTGACTGCCACGGCAAACAACAAGAGTGAATGGATATATACGGTAAATCACAGAAATTCGTTTTACCGGCTACAGCGAATAGTGGCGTATGTGCTACGGTTTTGTCATAAGCAGAACAGGAAACCAACGGCTCAGTTAGAGTTGGAAGAGTTGGCCCAAGCACGGAGAGTGATCATTAAGCAAATTCAAGAAACAGGATTTGCATATGAATTACGGCACTTAAAGAAACGACCTGATCAACCGCTAGATCGCAAAAGCACGGTGGCAACGTTGCCACTAATACTGGATGAAGATTCAATCATACGAGTAGCAACTAGGCTACAACAAGCACCAGTATCAACGGAAACAAGGAATCCATATCTCTTGCCGTATAATGATCCGGTGGTAAAAATGATGCTACGGAAACTTCATGAAGAAAATCTTCATTGTGGACATGAGGCACTACGCGGAATAGCTCGGCAACAGTACCACATCATTAAGGTGAAACCGATGGTCCGGAATGTGATCCAGGGCTGCGTAGTATGCACCAAGTACCGGCCGCAGTTCTTTAAACAAGTCATGGGTGACTTACCTGAGCATCGGGTATCTCAGAATAGACCCTTTCTCAATGCCGGAGTAGACTATTGTGGACCATTCTGGATCCACCATAAGGTTCGAGGAAAACGTCCCGACAAAGCCTACATTGCAGTATTTGTATGCTTTGCAACCAAGGCAGTACACTTGGAGTTGGTCGGAGACCTGTCCACCTCCTCATTTGTGGGCTTCAGCTTCTTTATTGGGCGCAGAGGAAGATGCCAGACATTATACTGCGATAATGCAACAAACTTTGTTGGAGCAAACAACCAACTTAAGGAACTGACCGATACAATACACTCAGAAACGGCAGCAGGTAGTATCAAGGAATTTTGCAATCAAAAAGGAGTGCAATTTAAGTTCATACCACCACGGTCTCCACATTTCGGAGGATTATGGGAAGCTGCGGTAAAGTCCGCTAAGCATTTACTGTTGAAAAACGTATCGACAGCAAACTTAACGTTCGAACAACTGTCTACCATCATTGTCAATGTTGAAGCAGTGCTGAACTCTCGTCCGTTAACGCCAAACTCAGACGATCCCAACGACTTAACAGCTCTAACCCCAGGCCACCTATTGATCGGAGAACCATTAGTAGCCCAACCAGATGCAGAGCCAATAACTCAGCGATCGATTCCAGAGCAATGGGAATTAGTGCAACGGCTTAAGCATACATTCTGGACACAATGGTCTCAAGAGTACCTACAAGAACTGCAGGGTACATCCAAGTGGAAAAAACCATATAACAATGTCAAAGAAGGCATGATGGTAATTCTAAAGGAGGATAATGTGCCAATTTTGCAGTGGCCAATTGGACGAATTGTTAAACTATATCCAGGCCTGGATGGATACGTCCGCGTGGTAGACGTTAAAACAGCCAGAGGCACCTACAAGCGGGCTATCCATAAATTGGCCCCCTTGCTTAGAGAGACGGCGACAAAACGTAAAATCGAGGCAGATGACACAGAATCGAATTCCCAAAAAGACCCTGGTATCGAGGACAACGCAGAACCAAAAACAAAAAGACGCTTATCGATCGGTCTGCCACCGTTGGCAATGACGATCTGCCTAATGCTGTTATTATTGCCTATAGCATTGCTCAAAGAACTAATATAACTCGATTCAACCCCAAACCAGGCATATACTATGAAAGTATTGGCACAGGAAGGATGGCAACGTCTGACTGGACTATTGTGGCATTCTACGATCTCGAACCATATTGGGCCGACCTGAAGACATTTTCAGACGGAGTAGTAAAGGTTGGAGAAATATGCGTGTTAATGAAGGTTCCAGAGGCATGCACCGCAATGCAGAGGCACTTCGAGCATGTCAACTCAGAGCTACGGACAGGAAATGATCTCCTTCACATAGAACGCCAACGACGATCGCCCTTAGATATAATTGGGAACATTGCGAACGGCTTATTTGGTGTGCTGGACTCAAAGTATGCAACAGAGATGTCAGGCACCATACGAAAGGTTAAATCAAATGAAGATTACTTATTGAACTTGCTGCAAAATCAGACATCTGTAATTGATTCAACGATAAATATCATTAAGCGAGATGAAGCCACAATTGAAAATCAGATGAAACTAATGGAACAACAAATGAACGACATGACCAAGGTCCAGGACAATGCAGTAAATGCATTGCAATGGTATATCACGCTAACTACTCAGATGACAGTTATTGCAGGGAATTTGCAACGAATTCAAACCGAAATTTCCCGAGTATTTACAGATGCCCATCATAGCAAAATAAGCCCGTTACTACTATCACCAGGCCAGCTTCGGGAACATCTGAACCAACTGAAGAGACATCTTCCGTTTGGTTTGGATTTGCCAGTTCCAGATAACGACGTCTTGCAATTATATGGCTTAATGAAGGCACAAGGCACAATCGCAAACAATCATGTGATATTTAAGGTCACATTTCCATTAGTGGCAACGCAGGCAGTGCAACTATATAACCTGGTACCCATTCCAGCAATTGGAACTCATGGGATTGTAATCATGAACATTAAAATTCCCATCATTGCTGTCAACAAGGAACAGAATCAATACATTGGGCTCTCAAGAGCCGATTTGGAACAATGCCATCAGCTCAACAACGAGCAATATATTTGTTTTGATAAACAAACGACGTTTTCGGGTAATAGCAACTGTGAGTTCCAGCTATTCAAAAACACAAAATCATCAACTTGCCAAATACAACACACAAACAGATCATTCGTGTGGTACGACATGTATCACAAAAATCAGTGGATTTTTGCCACCACTAGACCAATTGAACTCGCAGTGACCTGTGACGATAATATACAAGATGTCACTATTAAGAAGACTGGATTGTTAACTCTAGACCCGACGTGTACAGCTAGGAGTTCTGCTATACGAATAACAGGTCACCGTATAACTACGACAGACACAATGAAATTGTCATATGTCCGATTTGGCAACTTCAGCATTGGCCCAACAAAAGTAGCGCCAACAACAACACAATTCACAAAGATGCAGCTAAGCTACGACGAACTAAGCAACATTCAAGGAAAACTGGAAACTAAGCAAAACTGGAAATTGCCAGAAGACCCCAGCCAGCCGGCTCACCATGTTATAGTCTCCTACGTAGCGCTAACAATACCATTGGTTCTTGTGATGGTATATGGAATAAAAAGATGCTCACAACCCCCAAGACACAATGGTCCAGAGCAGACAACCGTGAGGATCGTCAATCCCATACCGACTCCTGCTGCAGTAAGCCCAGCCCCCAGCAATTTTGCGTTCAACGTTGGATAACGTTGAACAGGTGTTCAACGGCCGGGAGTATGTTGGTGTTTAGATTATATAAAATAAGCTAACATTAAGCCAATTATAATATAGAACGAATGGAAATGTATGTCAATATTAAGTATGTAACCCGATTATAGATATCGATGGCTCATCAGTCATAAGTAGAAATAATATGGTCAGCAGTAAACAATAAAGACCTAGTTAATCAATAAAACATACTTTGCTGACCTAACACTATGCACTGGTGAGCTCGCTATTTTGTACTATAAAAGAAATGCATTATTCTTAGTAAGATCAGATACCAATTGTAGCTACATCGGGTGTGCATCGCTGTGTCTTTGGCCCCCATCTCTACCTTTGTAATCTCACTCCGAGTCCACCCAATTTATGTGTTGGTTGCGACAACCTTTAGTCACTGGTTTATGTGCTAGTGCCTAGATATATATATAAATAAATAAACATTTAATAACTTCAAGAAACACTAACGTCTTTCATTGAACAATAAGAAAATTAAGGAAATGATATTAAAGAAATGAAAATATTTAAATTTCCTAAAAAACTTAGAACTTTAAAAAAGAATTTTATAAAAGAATTTAAAATATTTAAATTCTAAAAAAGTTATTAAGAAAAATATTATAAAAGATTTTAAAATATTTAAATTTCTTAAGAAAATTAAGGAAAATCTTATAAAAATTTTAGAATATATAAATTTTTAAAAAGTTTAAGGAAATATAAAAGATTTTAAAATATTAAATTTCCTAAGCAAATTAAGGAAAATATTATAAAAATTTTAGATATTTAAATTTAATTAATACTCTCTCGTCTCAATGCATGCATTATCACACACATATCAATATATATAAGTAACTTTGTATACTCTCTCACGAGATGCGTTAAAGAAAGCAATGACTCGATGAGAGACAAAAAGAAGTTAGTCGTGAATAAACTGCACAACCAACCACAATCATTCTATTTTTATTATTACAATAGGTTATCCACCCAGGCAACGTGCCTATGTGGTTGTTGTAGTAATTTCTGAAAAAAATTAGTTTTCGCGCTGTGTTCTAGACTGTTTTTTCGCAAAGTATATACAGATCGATAAACTCGAGAAAATAATTATGACTCGTGGTTCATCCAGATGAAAAGTGTGCTGATGTATGCGGATTTGTGGAATGTGGCGTCAGGCGTATTGGCAAGGCCAACTACGGGGGAGAACACCGAATGGACGACGATGGATCAGAAGGCATTGGCAATGATCACCTTGAGCGTCAAGACTACACAGTTGGGACATGCACCCGTTAGAAATGAAGCTCTTTTCAAGAAATTGCTAAGAAAACGTATACAGGAGGTCAAAGCATATCGAGTTATTTGTCGGATTTCAAGGAAATCTTGGAATAAGTTGCTGGCGTTGGCGTCGAAATATTGGAGGAGCTTATAACGATTATTTTGCTTTCCAGCCTTCCAGACGAATTCGACAATTTCGTTGTCGCCATAGAGACGCGCGTCAGTTTGCGAGTTTCGACATGTTATGCATAAAGCTGAGAGAAGAAGGAGAACGCAAAAGAGAGAGAGAAAAACCGATCGAGAGCGCAAAAGCATTTACAGTGGTGGAAAGGCTATCGGTGCAGAGAGACAATTGGAAGAAAAAGCAAAAAGTTTGGAATTGTTTTGCGTGTGGCGTCAAAGGCCATTTTAAAGCAAATTGCCCCAGTGTAAACGGTCGGAGGTTGCATCGAACCCGAATAAGACAGTTACAGCCATCGTTAGGTTGCTGAACGCGTTGGACACGAAATGTTTGAACGACCGAACTGGTGTCTGGACAGTGGCGCCACCAGCCACATGTGTTGCAAAGGGCAAGAATACCGAACGGTTGGTTATTCTCGAAATGCAAAAGGGTATCGGTTGTATGACGCCGAAAACCAGGCAGTTGGTGAGAAGTGAGAGGTTTCTTCGACGAGCGTTTCGGCAATGGCGAATCGAATGGTAATATCGTCAAATTTGATTTTCGGTACATGAACGATCAGGATTCAAGACCTGATGATGCAGCAGATCACTTGAGCAGTGTTCACGCAACCGGGTGAACAGCAGTGAGCGGCGAAGAGCAGTGAAGAGTGAGGAGGGTTTTTGATCCTCGGCATCTACGGTCACACCAGGAGGGGTGACTGGGTTTTTCCAATGGGCATCGCCATATACTTAATCGAGATTTTCACCCGAACACCCGTTCACCTCCTGTATATTATACTTTGCGATTTGTCACTTTTTCCAACCGAACCATTTCGTGTGTGTGTCGGTATCTTGTGAAATAAATAAATCAAACATAGAATTAAAACGAAGTTTTCGCGCGTTTTAATCATTCTACTCACGTACGAGACCCTGAAGATATTGGCACCCGCCAACCACTTGCTACTATATCGGTCCTTCCGCCCCGCCACAATCATTGGTCCTTCGAGCCGGATATCCTTCCGCTCCTCCAGCTTGCATCGGCGGAATTCCTGATAAGTACAAAATTTCATTATTCGTTTCATTTGCCCCTACATACTAATAAAAGTGTGAGGTTTTCCCGCTTCTCCATAGCGACCTACACACTTTTACATATTGTATGTACATACCTGACCTGTTCCAAGGGTCCATGGTAGTTCCTAATCCTTAGCGTGTTTGTCCAACGTTCTCGTTTTCCATTACATTTCCAATTTCATTTCATTTCCGTTTACATTTTCCCCGCACTTGTCCAAATCCACCTCTTTTCATATGCATTCACATGTACATGTAATTTCCACAGCTGTTTGCCAAGTCCGCGTAAAGGGTTTAAAAAACAAAAAATATTAAAGTGTTATAAAAAATAGAAAAAAAATAATAATCCAAGTGTTCACCGCGTTTTCTATGTGTTGAAATAATTATTTTAATGCCAAACTAATTTCCGCACGCGCGAATTAAGATTGAGTCTGTTCTGGTTGAGTGTTAAATCAAGACTGTTTTATTGAATCAAATCATATTCTGGTTTTGGCTTACATCTAAGTGTTTATAATGTTTTCTTCTGGTCACTTTTCTTTGTGACACTCTATGTTTAGGGAAACTGTCACTTATCTTGTGACACTCTATGTTTAGGGACTCTGTCACTTATCTTGTGACACTCTATTTTAATGGAATGGTATTGTTTATGTTTACATTAATGTGGAGTGTAGACCTCTTGGGTCGGCTGTTATGGGAAGTGTTGCTAATGGCATAACTCCTCCCCTCTGAGAGTATGAATTCTCCTGAATTCTGTTTACATTAATGTTTATATTTTCTTTTTACAGTATATATGTATATAAATGGATAAACATATAATAATAATAATAAAAAGTGTTAAAATATGCCATTTGTCATTTTCTTTCGTATTTAAGTTCTGTGATTTCTTTTAAATTGTCAAAATTATCTATTGTTACATGATCAAAGTTATTGTGTTTTTATAGGTTTGATTCAATAGTTCTGTTGGATAAAAAAATTTTTCGTGAAATTCTGTTTTTTCGTTAAAAAATATTTCATTTAGAATTTGAATTTTACAGTTACCGAATTGAATTAAGTTACTTCCATTAAGTATAATATTTATTTTATCGCAATTTTGATATATTTTTTGTATTCTTGGCATTTTGATTATAATTGTATCATCGTCAATTTCTTCAATACTCGTTAATTGTTGAATATAAATTTGCAATTATTATTAATG
>NW_025814521.1:0-26470 GCF_018902025.1 Drosophila willistoni | reverse complement strand
AATAAACATTTAATAACTTCAAGAAACACTAACGTCTTTCATTGAACATTTTGGTGACCGCGACATTGGCGGCTCCAAGTTAAAAAAGAATAACAGACTTGGTGAAACGGTCATCAAGCGAGAACATTTGGTCAACTCAGGCGACCAATCTCTCAACAAAAAGGAAACTGGTCAACTAGGCGACTACTTTCTTTGCCGCTTTGGACACGACAATCCTAAGCGAGGGCACAAATTGATGAACATCTTACATCAATCTGGGGTCCTGACTAAAAACATCGCAATTTGATTAACTTGGCAATCATTGCGTAGCCACTTGGCGAATAAAAATTTATTGGAAAACTAGGAGTTGGTTTTCGCAACGGGTAGAGTGCATACCCGTTGAATAAAAGTTGTCAACTAGGCGATCACTTTATAAAAACATTTAACAACGATTTGTGTCAACGAGGCGACAAATCATAAAATTATTATTTTATAAAAATAAAGTTGATCAACAATCTGTTGCATTCCCTGGTCAGCAATCTGACCTAGTTAACTCGTAGTACCCAGTAGTACCACGAGTATAGATTTTGGCATTGATCAGCAATTTTTTAAAACAAAGAAAAGAAACTCAAAAATTGGTTTCACTGTCGTGGCAGTTATCAGTGTAAAAGAATAGGTATATTGGAAATAAATAAAACTATTGGTTAAAGAACTATCAAAAGGCAACTTCGATTTATTCTTATTCTTATTGTGCGCTACACTTGACCAATTTTAGGAACGAGTCGGAGCGTTCCCTGTCTTTGACATAATAAACTCCATCGGGTCAAGTACTAGTACAGATAAGCAATTACATAAGAATATAAAAGAATGGAGGAGTTTTATAAACAGCAGACAGAACGAGGAGAGGCAATCCAGGCCTTTATTCGGAATACAAAAAAGATTCTTTCGCCAGGAAAAGAAGCCATCTTATTTCGAGGAGAAACTTTGAGTCCTGGATACATGTGGGAGAAGCTTCGAGAAAAGTCATCAGGAGTTGAATGGACAAATTAAATAACGTGCCAACTGAAATGACTACTTTGTAACGGACTATTTCAGCAAAATGAAGACGGTTGTATCTAATATAGTGGAAGATTGGAAGACCATTTGGCCAAAATAAAACTAGAGAGACAAGCTCGCCAACGAGAGGAAGAGCGAGTCATGATCAAACCACTGGTTCGTAAGCAAAGTGCTCTGCTGGAGTCATTGTCCAGGACATTAAGACAAATTGTGCCTGAAGATAAAATGACTTACAAATCGGTAGTCGACAAATTATGGATACAAATTGAAGAAATCCATTATGAGATTCATCGGCTAGCTGAAAATCCAGCCGAAGCCGGATACAATATAGCTACGTTTGTGGCCGCAGAAAATACAATGCTGAAATTCTGTGTGCACCAGCAGAAAATGTAGTGATACAATCACCACCTGTATTGCAATCGATACAATCATTGCAACTACCCAAAATTCCCATTCCAAAATTTGATGGGGATTATCTGAAATGGCAACAATTTCATGACATCTATAAAAAGGTGGTTCATGAGTCAAATGCATCCACGATAGAGAAAATGTGGTACTTAAAATCAAACCTTTCTGGAGAAGCAGAAAGATTGATACGGCACCTGGAATTAACAGAAGCCAATTACAACACTGCTTGGTCAGTGTTGCAGGAACGTTTTAATAACAAACGAGTTCTAGTAACAGCCATACTGGCAAAGCTGTTTGATCACCCAAATGTGGGAAATGACGCAGCTTCTATAAAGAATTTGCATGATAAACATTTTTGAATCATTGCAAGCCTTAAAAAATGTAGGCGTCAATTTGGAATCGTCAGATGCTGTCATAATGTTTCATATGACAAGAAAATTGGATAGATTCAACCACGCACTATATGAGCAATCTCTTTCCAACACAAGGGATCTGCAGGAAGTAAAGGACTTCCTAACCTTCTTGGAACAGCGCTTCCTAACATTAGAGGCGATTGGGAAACCAAGAACGAAAATCGCAGCATTGAAAAACCAAGTCCAGGAAGACATGCGCAACAGCATCTGGGACAAACAGTACCCTGTGTGCTTTCTGCGAAAGAGCAAGCACAAACTCTTCCAATGTGAAAAGTTCAAAATCGAATCCGCAGCAGAGCGGCTTAATTGGGTTGCAGAGACACAAATTGTGTGTCAATTGCTTCAAGCCGGACCATATGGCAAAAAATTGCTCTTGGAGGGGATGCTTTAAATGCGATAAAAAACATAACACAATGTTGCATTTAGAAACAGGCAACCAAATTGCCTACATCTGCTTCTGCAGCTTCTGCGTATGGAATGGCAGAAATACACCCTGTTGGCAACGGCCAAGATAGTGGTAAAAGGGATCAATGAAAGGAAAGGAGAATTTCGAGCACTCCTGGATAGCGGCTCTCAAGTAAATCTCGTCTCAGAGAGAATGGTAAAGAAGTTATCGTTAAAAATTAGCGAGACTCATGTGCATATAAATGGAGTGGGTGGTCAACCACAGTAAGCAAGGCGCGAGTAAGCTTGGTGTAAGGTCAAGATACAACAAGTTCGCAATGCTAGTTGAGGCATTTGTATTGCCACACATAATAGGTGACCAACCCACAGAACAAATAACGCAGAAAGTCACATTACCAGACAACATTCAATTAGCGGACCCAACATTTGATAAACCCGGAAAAATTGATATGCTGTTGGGAGCTGATGATCACTATGCCTATACTGCTACCAGAAAGGAGACGGGGCAATCGAAACCGTCCAACATTACCCAAAACTCAGAGTTTGGATGGATTGTTGCTGGCAGAATTAATATGTCAACGTCAGCTTCAATCACATGTATGGTAGGCATGACGAATCCAGAGGAATCACTGGAAAGATTCTGGCAGCTAGACACACTAGAGCCAATAAAAAGGTACAGGAGTCCGGAGGAAGAGTATTGTGAAAAATTCTTCCTCGATAACCTACACACGGCGGCGGACAATCGACTAATTGTAAAGCTTCCATTTGCTGAAGAGGCGTCATCTCTTGGAGAATCTCGGGAAGTAGCCATAAGAAGATTCATGTCATTAGAGAGGCGAATGAACCCTGACATAAAAAAAGGAGTATGTAAAATTTATGTCAGAATATGAACAGCTTGGACATATGAAGCAAGTAATGGTAGAACAAATTCCCAAGAACCTTTACTTTATACCGCATCATTGTGTACTAAACCAGAAAGTACCACCACCAAGCTTAGAGTGGTATTTGATGCATCATGCCAAAACGTCATCAGGAAAATCACTGAACGACATTTTATATCCTGGACCAGTTGTACAGAGTCAACTCTTCTCAATTCTTCTGCGGTTCAGGACCCACAAATATGTGTTTACGGCAGATATTGAAAAAATGTATCGTCAAGTTTGGATAAACCCTGCCGATCAATTCAATCAGATGATTGTGTGGAGAGAGGATCCAAGTCAAGAACTAAAGTTTTATCGTTTAAAAACGGTGACTTATGGAACCACGTCAGCCCCATATTTAGCGACGAAGTGTCTGGAATATTTGGCACTGAAAAACATTGAAAAATTGTCGTCTGGAGCATCAGCATTAAAAAATGACTTTTATGTTGATGATTGTCTCACAGGAGCAGACAGTTTACCAGAAGCCCTGCAAATAAGACAAGAGCTTCTAGAAATCTTGAAACCTAAGGGATTCAACTTACGAAAATGGTGTTCAAATAGCAGTCAACTTCTAAAGGAAATTCCAAAGGAAGATACGATTGCTGACATCAATCTCGGTGACACACTGGAACAAACAAGTGTCAAAACATTGGGAATCATATGGGCACCCAAAGAAACCAATTATGTGGAAAGGCTCAAAGACATACAAAAGGAATAACCAGACGAGTGGTGCTATCCGAAGTCGGTCAAATCTTTGATCTCTAGGACTGTTCGCACCGGTAGTGGTAAGAGCGAAAATGTTTCTTCAACATGTTGCTACCGAACGAATTGAGATGGATGGTGACCTACCGCCGTATTTGGCGAAGCAATGGGAAGCTTACCGAGAGGATGTACAGGCACTAAACCACATGAAAATTCCAAGGCATATTTTGATGGCAAGGTCCCACTACAAAGGAATTGCATACATTTGTTGATGCATCAGAAAAGGCGTATGGTGCGGCAGTTTATGTCCGATCAACCTATAAAAATGGCCAAATTTCGGTCAGATTGTTGTGCGCCAAGTCGAGAGTGGCTCCCCTGGAAAAACAGACACTGCCCCGGCTGGAACTATGTGCAGCTGTACTTGGAGCTGAACTCACGGATAGAGTTCGACAGGATCTCAATTCGGATCAGAAAGTGTGGAAGCATTCCTCTGGTCAGATTCAACAGTAGTACTCTCGTGGATTAATTCACGGGCATCACATTCCACACGTTTGTGGCTAATCGGTTGACAAAAATACACGCAGTATCACATCCAAGGCAATGGCGGCATGTGTCATCAGCGCTCAACGCAGCTGATGTTCTGTCTCGAGGCATATCAGCAGCTCAGCTTAGCACACATACATTATGGTTGTATGGACCACTATTTCTGCATGGACCACAACGTGGCTGGCCAGCACCATTTAAGCCTACAGAGCACACGATGGATACCGCTGAGAAGAAAACCAAGGTATTCAGCATGGTGACTGCCACGGCAAACAACAAGAGTGAATGGATATATACGGTAAATCACAGAAATTCGTTTTACCGGCTACAGCGAATAGTGGCGTATGTGCTACGGTTTTGTCATAAGCAGAACAGGAAACCAACGGCTCAGTTAGAGTTGGAAGAGTTGGCCCAAGCACGGAGAGTGATCATTAAGCAAATTCAAGAAACAGGATTTGCATATGAATTACGGCACTTAAAGAAACGACCTGATCAACCGCTAGATCGCAAAAGCACGGTGGCAACGTTGCCACTAATACTGGATGAAGATTCAATCATACGAGTAGCAACTAGGCTACAACAAGCACCAGTATCAACGGAAACAAGGAATCCATATCTCTTGCCGTATAATGATCCGGTGGTAAAAATGATGCTACGGAAACTTCATGAAGAAAATCTTCATTGTGGACATGAGGCACTACGCGGAATAGCTCGGCAACAGTACCACATCATTAAGGTGAAACCGATGGTCCGGAATGTGATCCAGGGCTGCGTAGTATGCACCAAGTACCGGCCGCAGTTCTTTAAACAAGTCATGGGTGACTTACCTGAGCATCGGGTATCTCAGAATAGACCCTTTCTCAATGCCGGAGTAGACTATTGTGGACCATTCTGGATCCACCATAAGGTTCGAGGAAAACGTCCCGACAAAGCCTACATTGCAGTATTTGTATGCTTTGCAACCAAGGCAGTACACTTGGAGTTGGTCGGAGACCTGTCCACCTCCTCATTTGTGGGCTTCAGCTTCTTTATTGGGCGCAGAGGAAGATGCCAGACATTATACTGCGATAATGCAACAAACTTTGTTGGAGCAAACAACCAACTTAAGGAACT
This sequence comes from Drosophila willistoni, assembly GCF_018902025.1. Classification (NCBI taxonomy): domain Eukaryota; kingdom Metazoa; phylum Arthropoda; class Insecta; order Diptera; family Drosophilidae; genus Drosophila; species Drosophila willistoni. The sequence goes on along the minus strand of NW_025814521.1, from coordinate 20,931 downwards.
GACCGATACAATACACTCAGAAACGGCAGCAGGTAGTATCAAGGAATTTGCAATCAAAAAGGAGTGCAATTTAAGTTCATACCACCACGGTCTCCACATTTCGGAGGATTATGGGAAGCTGCGGTAAAGTCCGCTAAGCATTTACTGTTGAAAAACGTATCGACAGCAAACTTAACGTTCGAACAACTGTCTACCATCATTGTCAATGTTGAAGCAGTGCTGAACTCTCGTCCGTTAACGCCAAACTCAGACGATCCCAACGACTTAACAGCTCTAACCCCAGGCCACCTATTGATCGGAGAACCATTAGTAGCCCAACCAGATGCAGAGCCAATAACTCAGCGATCGATTCCAGAGCAATGGGAATTAGTGCAACGGCTTAAGCATACATTCTGGACACAATGGTCTCAAGAGTACCTACAAGAACTGCAGGGTACATCCAAGTGGAAAAAACCATATAACAATGTCAAAGAAGGCATGATGGTAATTCTAAAGGAGGATAATGTGCCAATTTTGCAGTGGCCAATTGGACGAATTGTTAAACTATATCCAGGCCTGGATGGATACGTCCGCGTGGTAGACGTTAAAACAGCCAGAGGCACCTACAAGCGGGCTATCCATAAATTGGCCCCCTTGCTTAGAGAGACGGCGACAAAACGTAAAATCGAGGCAGATGACACAGAATCGAATTCCCAAAAAGACCCTGGTATCGAGGACAACGCAGAACCAAAAACAAAAAGACGCTTATCGATCGGTCTGCCACCGTTGGCAATGACGATCTGCCTAATGCTGTTATTATTGCCTATAGCATTTGCTCAAAGAACTAATATAACTCGATTCAACCCAAACCAGGCATATACTATGAAAGTATTGGCACAGGAAGGATGGCAACGTCTGACTGGACTATTGTGGCATTCTACGATCTCGAACCATATTGGGCCGACCTGAAGACATTTTCAGACGGAGTAGTAAAGGTTGGAGAAATATGCGTGTTAATGAAGGTTCCAGAGGCATGCACCGCAATGCAGAGGCACTTCGAGCATGTCAACTCAGAGCTACGGACAGGAAATGATCTCCTTCACATAGAACGCCAACGACGATCGCCCTTAGATATAATTGGGAACATTGCGAACGGCTTATTTGGTGTGCTGGACTCAAAGTATGCAACAGAGATGTCAGGCACCATACGAAAGGTTAAATCAAATGAAGATTACTTATTGAACTTGCTGCAAAATCAGACATCTGTAATTGATTCAACGATAAATATCATTAAGCGAGATGAAGCCACAATTGAAAATCAGATGAAACTAATGGAACAACAAATGAACGACATGACCAAGGTCCAGGACAATGCAGTAAATGCATTGCAATGGTATATCACGCTAACTACTCAGATGACAGTTATTGCAGGGAATTTGCAACGAATTCAAACCGAAATTTCCCGAGTATTTACAGATGCCCATCATAGCAAAATAAGCCCGTTACTACTATCACCAGGCCAGCTTCGGGAACATCTGAACCAACTGAAGAGACATCTTCCGTTTGGTTTGGATTTGCCAGTTCCAGATAACGACGTCTTGCAATTATATGGCTTAATGAAGGCACAAGGCACAATCGCAAACAATCATGTGATATTTAAGGTCACATTTCCATTAGTGGCAACGCAGGCAGTGCAACTATATAACCTGGTACCCATTCCAGCAATTGGAACTCATGGGATTGTAATCATGAACATTAAAATTCCCATCATTGCTGTCAACAAGGAACAGAATCAATACATTGGGCTCTCAAGAGCCGATTTGGAACAATGCCATCAGCTCAACAACGAGCAATATATTTGTTTTGATAAACAAACGACGTTTTCGGGTAATAGCAACTGTGAGTTCCAGCTATTCAAAAACACAAAATCATCAACTTGCCAAATACAACACACAAACAGATCATTCGTGTGGTACGACATGTATCACAAAAATCAGTGGATTTTTGCCACCACTAGACCAATTGAACTCGCAGTGACCTGTGACGATAATATACAAGATGTCACTATTAAGAAGACTGGATTGTTAACTCTAGACCCGACGTGTACAGCTAGGAGTTCTGCTATACGAATAACAGGTCACCGTATAACTACGACAGACACAATGAAATTGTCATATGTCCGATTTGGCAACTTCAGCATTGGCCCAACAAAAGTAGCGCCAACAACAACACAATTCACAAAGATGCAGCTAAGCTACGACGAACTAAGCAACATTCAAGGAAAACTGGAAACTAAGCAAAACTGGAAATTGCCAGAAGACCCCAGCCAGCCGGCTCACCATGTTATAGTCTCCTACGTAGCGCTAACAATACCATTGGTTCTTGTGATGGTATATGGAATAAAAAGATGCTCACAACCCCCAAGACACAATGGTCCAGAGCAGACAACCGTGAGGATCGTCAATCCCATACCGACTCCTGCTGCAGTAAGCCCAGCCCCCAGCAATTTTGCGTTCAACGTTGGATAACGTTGAACAGGTGTTCAACGGCCGGGAGTATGTTGGTGTTTAGATTATATAAAATAAGCTAACATTAAGCCAATTATAATATAGAACGAATGGAAATGTATGTCAATATTAAGTATGTAACCCGATTATAGATATCGATGGCTCATCAGTCATAAGTAGAAATAATATGGTCAGCAGTAAACAATAAAGACCTAGTTAATCAATAAAAACATACTTTGCTGACCTAACACTATGCACTGGTGAGCTCGCTATTTTGTACTATAAAAGAAATGCATTATTCTTAGTAAGATCAGATACCAATTGTAGCTACATCGGGTGTGCATCGCTGTGTCTTTGGCCCCCATCTCTACCTTTGTAATCTCACTCCGAGGTCCACCCAATTTATGTGTTGGTTGCGACAACCTTTAGTCACTGGTTTATGTGCTAGTGCCTAGATATATATATAAATAAATAAACATTTAATAACTTCAAGAAACACTAACGTCTTTCATTGAACAATAAGAAAATTAAGGAAATGATATTAAAGAAATGAAAATATTTAAATTTCCTAAAAAACTTAAGAACTTTAAAAAAGAATTTTATAAAAGAATTTAAAATATTTAAATTTCTAAAAAAAGTTATTAAGAAAAATATTATAAAAGATTTTAAAATATTTAAATTTCTTAAGAAAATTAAGGAAAATCTTATAAAAATTTTAGAATATATAAATTTTTTAAAAAGTTTAAGGAAAATATAAAAGATTTTAAAATATTTAAATTTCCTAAGCAAATTAAGGAAAATATTATAAAAATTTTAGATATTTAAATTTAATTAATACTCTCTCGTCTCAATGCATGCATTATCACACACATATCAATATATATAAGTAACTTTGTATACTCTCTCACGAGATGCGTTAAAGAAAGCAATGACTCGATGAGAGACAAAAAGAAGTTAGTCGTGAATAAACTGCACAACCAACCACAATCATTCTATTTTTATTATTACAATAGGTTATCCACCCAGGCAACGTGCCTATGTGGTTGTTGTAGTAATTTCTGAAAAAAATTAGTTTTCGCGCTGTGTTCTAGACTGTTTTTTCGCAAAGTATATACAGATCGATAAACTCGAGAAAAGTAATTATGACTCGTGGTTCATCCAGATGAAAAGTGTGCTGATGTATGCGGATTTGTGGAATGTGGCGTCAGGCGTATTGGCAAGGCCAACTACGGGGGAGAACACCGAATGGACGACGATGGATCAGAAGGCATTGGCAATGATCACCTTGAGCGTCAAGACTACACAGTTGGGACATGCACCCGTTAGAAATGAAGCTCTTTTCAAGAAATTGCTAAGAAAACGTATACAGGAGGTCAAAGCATATCGAGTTATTTGTCGGATTTCAAGGAAATCTTGGAATAAGTTGCTGGCGTTGGCGTCGAAATATTGGAGGAGCTTATAACGATTATTTTGCTTTCCAGCCTTCCAGACGAATTCGACAATTTCGTTGTCGCCATAGAGACGCGCGTCAGTTTGCGAGTTTCGACATGTTATGCATAAAGCTGAGAGAAGAAGGAGAACGCAAAAGAGAGAGAGAAAAACCGATCGAGAGCGCAAAAGCATTTACAGTGGTGGAAAGGCTATCGGTGCAGAGAGACAATTGGAAGAAAAAGCAAAAAGTTTGGAATTGTTTTGCGTGTGGCGTCAAAGGCCATTTTAAAGCAAATTGCCCCAGTGTAAACGGTCGGAGGTTGCATCGAACCCGAATAAGACAGTACAGCCATCGTTAGGTTTGCTGAACGCGTTGGACACGAAATGTTTTGAACGACCGAACTGGTGTCTGGACAGTGGCGCCACCAGCCACATGTGTTGCAAAGGGCAAAGAATACCGAACGGTTGGTTATTCTCGAAATGCAAAAGGGTATCGGTTGTATGACGCCGAAACCAGGCAAGTTGGTGAGAAGTGAGAGGTTTTCTTCGACGAGCGTTTCGGCAATGGCGAATCGAATGGTAATATCGTCAAATTTGATTTTCGGTACATGAACGATCAGGATTCAAGACCTGATGATGCAGCAGATCACTTGAGCAGTGTTCACGCAACCGGGTGAACAGCAGTGAGCGGCGAAGAGCAGTGAAGAGTGAGGAGGGTTTTTTGATCCTCGGCATCTACGGTCACACCAGGAGGGTGACTGGGTTTTTCCAATGGGCATCGCCATATACTTAATCGAGATTTCACCCGAACACCCGTTCACCTCCTGTATATTATACTTTGCGATTTGTCACTTTTTCCAACCGAACCATTTCGTGTGTGTGTCGGTATATCTTGTGAAATAAATAAATCAAACATAGAATTAAAACGAAGTTTTCGCGCGTTTTAATCATTCTACTCACGTACGAGACCCTGAAGATATTGGCACCCGCCAACCACTTGCTACTATATCGGGTCCTTCCGCCCCGCCACAATCATTGGTCCTTCGAGCCGGATATCCTTCCGCTCCTCCAGCTTGCATCGGCGGAATTCCTGATAAGTACAAAATTTCATTATTCGTTTCATTTGCCCCTACATACTAATAAAAGTGTGAGGTTTTCCCGCTTCTCCATAGCGACCTACACACTTTTACATATTGTATGTACATACCTGACCTGTTCCAAGGGTCCATGGTAGTTCCTAATCCTTAGCGTGTTTGTCCAACGTTCTCGTTTTCCATTACATTTCCAATTTCATTTCATTTCCGTTTACATTTTTCCCCGCACTTGTCCAAATCCACCTCTTTTACATATGCATTCACATGTACATGTAATTTCCACAGCTGTTTGCCAAGTCCGCGTAAAGGGTTAAAAAACAAAAAATATTAAAGTGTTATAAAAAATAGAAAAAAAATAATAATCCAAGTGTTCACCGCGTTTTCCTATGTGTTGAAATAATTATTTTTAATGCCAAACTAATTTCCGCACGCGCGAATTAAGATTGAGTCTGTTCTGGTTGAGTGTTAAATCAAGACTGTTTTATTGAATCAAATCATATTCTGGTTTGGCTTACATCTAAGTGTTTATAATGTTTTCTTCTGGTCACTTTTCTTGTGACACTCTATGTTTAGGGAAACTGTCACTTATCTTGTGACACTCTATGTTTAGGGACTCTGTCACTTATCTTGTGACACTCTATGTTTAATGGAATGGTATTGTTTATGTTTACATTAATGTGGAGTGTAGACCTCTTGGGTCGGCTGTTATGGGAAGTGTTGCTAATGGCATAACTCCTCCCCTCTGAGAGTATGAATTCTCCTGAATTCTGTTTACATTAATGTTTATATTTTTCTTTTTACAGTATATATGTATATAAATGGATAAACATATAATAATAATAATAAAAAGTGTTAAAAATATGCCATTTGTCATTTTCTTTTCGTATTTAAGTTCTGTGATTTCTTTTAAATTGTCAAAATTATCTATTGTTACATGATCAAAGTTTATTGTGTTTTTATAGGTTTGATTCAATAGTTCTGTTGGATAAAAAAATTTTTCGTGAAATTCTGTTTTTTCGTTAAAAAATATTTCATTTAGAATTTGAATTTTACAGTTACCGAATTGAATTAAGTTACTTCCATTAAGTATAATATTTATTTTATCGCAATTTTGATATATTTTTGTATTCTTGGCATTTTTGATTATAATTGTATCATCGTCAATTTCTTCAATACTCGTTATATTGTTGAATATAAATTTGCAATTATTATTAATGGTACAACTTTTACTTAATTTTAATTCTTTTAAAATTTTGTTGGGTTCATATGTAAATGTTTTATTATTTATTTCTGCAATTAACTGATTTTCTTGGTCTATTTGTATATAATCTATATTTGGTATAGGAATAATTAACTTAACATCTATGGTTATAAATGATTTTGGGATTTTAATTGCGATTATGATGCAATTATTCTTATATTTTAAAATGCCCATACGGATTAGCTTTAATTTATAAAAATCAATGTCAAATTTATTTATTTCCTCTTCTGATAAAATTTCTGGTACGATTATATTATTTTTTGCTGATGCTATGTTTTCCTGAATATAATTTATTTTGAATTCTATATTTTTTAATTTTCCCATTTGGTCATTATGAAGTATTTTCATTTCTATTTCTTGATTTTGATTGTCCATGCTTGTAAGTATGTCCTTGATTATTGTTCTGTCTTGTTTAATTGTTTCTGCTAAGTTGTGTATTGTTTTATTAAAATGTGTATTTATAACAATTTGTTGGTTCATGTCTTGTATAATATTATGGTTGTTTTGGTCAATATTGTTAAGGTGGTCTAAAATATCTGTTCTATCTTCATCGTCCATAATTCCAAAAAGCCATTTGTATGTTGTTCCTACAATATTTAACATTCCTCTTTTTATTCTGTTGTTTGGGGTTATGGATTTTATTTTAGCTCTAATTAGATTTATTTCGGCTAATAGCTCCTTTTTTCCTGTGATGTTAAAATTTTTAATGTTTGTCTCCATTTGATTTATTATATTATTTAAAGGGTCGATATTAATAATGTGTAGTATAATTACTGTTTCATTAACTATTTCCGTGGAATAAGTTTGCCTTGAACACACATTATAACATAAAAAATTATGAAAATCTGAGGATAAGAGAAAAAAAAATTTTTGTTTCAAAGATGTCAATCTGTCTTTTGTTGGAAATTAATTTTTTCCTGCTTTGACGGTCTTTTTATATTACATGGATGAATATTATTTAATGTTGTAATTCTAAAATAAGGTTCATCCTTATGCCTAACTCGTTTATAGTTTTTAATTGGTCCTTCCTGTCTTTCCTCCTCATAATCTTCTCTTGTTTTATTTTGTTTGCTTAAAATTTTTTCTTTGTGTTTGATAATAGTGTTTTTTAGTTTTTCCTCATCTTCTATGTTTTTTGCATAATTTGGTGTACATTTTATTGTAGAGTGATAACGGTTATTATAAGCTGTTATTGCTAATTGCATTTTGGATGAAATTGATAAATCATCATCTATTCCTGCTATTATTTCAATGAGAGTAGAATGTAGTCTTTCTATGTCTGCATTTCCTGTATGTGAATTTGGCTTTGTATAATGGATTTCTATTTGTTCTTGGTTTAAGTATTGTTTTATCTGTTCTGATCTAAATTCATTATCCATTATTATTTTATGTGGCTTATTGAATTTGGCAAAGTGTTCAATCATAATTTCCATTTTAGTTTTCCAGTTTCTATCTGTTATATTATAAGCGACTGCGAATTTTGTGAGCTTGTCTATGATTGTAACAAACGATTTGTGTTTTATATGAAAAATGTCCAAATGTATAATTTGATTTTTGACATCCGGTGTTTCTGTGAATTGAAACTTAGGTTTGATTGGTTTTCTGTCATATTTAATTTCCTTACATTTTTACAATTTGAAATTATCAACTGAATATGGTCTCTTAGCTTTGGAAAATATATTTTGTTCTTTAACGAATTAAAAGCTTCATTTATTCCGCTATGTAATGAATCTTTGGTGTGGTAAATAGCTATTTGTTTGTGTAACTCTTCCTCGCTTGAAATTTCCTGAGCTCTCTTAGTACATTTAAAAAATTTTATATTATTACAGTGTGAAAAAATGTTCATTAAGATACATTGTATCTTATAATATTCTGAGTCTGGAACTTCTGAAAAAATTCCTACTGTTCCTTTATTTATATTATTTTGCGTTTTGATTTCGATTTCAATTTCTGTTTCTGCTGGGCTTACTTCTATTATTTTTCTACCATGCTGAATATTAATATTGTCCGTTGTTGTATAAGTGTCTATTATCTGAGTTTAATATTTGTTTACAATATCGTCTTTTATATAGAAATTTGTAAATCCTCCTTCCTCTGCTGAATGCTGTGTATCTGATAGTTCAAAGTTTGACTCATTTGTTTTATCCTTGTTTATTAGTTCAGCTGTTTCCTGTCTACTTAAAAAATCTGTCACTTTATTGTCTTTTCCTTTCAAATATATTATGTCATAATCGAATTCTTGTAATTTTAAAATCCATCTTTGGTGTCTTGCTGTCATTTCTTTCCCTTTGTATTTTGCGTTTAGATATTTTATCGGAGCATGATCTGTTATAATTTGGAATTTATTACCTATCACATAGTGTCTAAAATAGTTTACTGCATGTATAATGGATAAAAATTCTTTATCAATTGTACTGTAGTTTTTTTCGTGTTTATTTAGAGTTCTTGAAAGGAATGCAACTGGTTGCTCTTGTTGAGACAATACTGCACCTATTGCGAAGTCACTGGCATCTGTTGTAATGGTAAATGGTTTATCAAACTCTGGATATTTTAAGATTGGATGTGAGCTTATAAGTGTTTTAAGGTTTTCAAAGGCATCTATAAACTGTGGGTCATTTGTATTAATTTGTGTGCCTTTTTGTAAATATCTGATCATTGGGTAAGCTATTTTGGAATAGTCCTTAATAAATTTTCTGTAAAATCCTGTCATACCCAGAAATCCTTTCAATTGCTTTTCTGTTTTAGGTAGCTGCATTGCTTTTATTGCTTCTATTTTATGTGGATTGGGTTTAATCCCTTCCTTTGTGAGAATGTGTCCTAAATATTCGTTATATTGTTTCATGAAGGAACATTTGTCTGGTTGAATTTTTAAGTTATGCTTTCTAAGTATTTTGAAAATGTTTTCTAGAGCAATCTTATGTTCCTCAAGTGTTGTTGAAAATATCAAAATATCGTCCATGTATACAACACAACTTTTGTTTATATAATCCCTCAGTATTTCATTCATTAAACGTTGAAATGTGGCTGGGGCATTTTTTAACCCAAAAGGCATTCTAACATATTCATATAAACCCATTGGTGAAATGAATGCTGTTTTCTCTATATCTTCTTCTGCCATTAAAATTTGGTGATAGCCTTTTGCTAAATCTAATGTAGTAAAATATTGGGCTTTACCGAGTTTGTCTAATACAGCGTCCATGATAGGTATTGGGTACTTATCTGGAACGGTTACTTGGTTTAAACGCCTATAGTCTACACAAATACGATACTTTTGAATTCCAGAGCTATCTCTTTTTTTAGGTATGACACATATTGGAGAACTATATTTGCTTTTGCTTTTTCTTATAATTCCATTGTTTTCCATATAAATTATTTGTTTCTTTATTTCTTCTTCATATTTTGGGGAGACCCGATAGAGTTTTGAATTAATAGGTTGGTCTGTAGTAGTTTTTATGCTATGAACTATAGTGTTAGTATTGGTTAAGTGATCCCCTTCTTTGAAACATAACTTTTCGTACTTTTTTGAAAGATTTCTTATTATTTGTTCTTCCTCAGTATTGAGTTCTTTTAACTTAAGATCATCAATTTCACTTACTTCCATTACGCAAACATCTTCTGATTGTTTGGAAAGGAATGGAATTTCGACCCCATTGTTAAGTTTAATAATTTTGTTTTGAAAATCAATATTTGCAAAATTCCTTTGAATGAAGTCCATACCCAATAGAAAATCATATGATTTTTCCAGGGGCATAGCCACCCATTTTGTTCTTGCATAATTTATATATTTAAACTCCCTTGGCACTTTTGTTTTCACTAAGTAACTGTCACTTTCTATTTTTCCCTTTATTGTATGTATGGTTTTTGAATATTTTTCAATTATTTTGTATTTGGAATTATGTACATTAGTTGTGTTTAAAATGCTTATGGTTGATCCTGTATCTACTAAAATAATATAAGTATCTTCCTCTATTGTTCCTTTTATAAAAATTTTTTTTTCATCCGAGGCTAGTTGGTAAAAAACTCTTGATTATCTGTGCTGTTTACTACTTCCTCATTTATATTATCTACACTCATTGCTTCTGCTGGTGGTTGCTGATTATTTTGTGGTTGCTGATAATTTTGATTTTGTCTTACGTTCTGACTCTGTTGTCTATTCGGATTTTGATACTGTCTCGTATTTTGACTCTGTTGTCTATTGGGATTTTGAGACTGTTTTACATTTTGACTCTGTTCAGTATTTCGGTTTGTATTTTTATTAGTTGTCTGTTTGTTATATGTACTATGGTCATTGTCATTTTTGGTTAATAATAGTTTTTTATTTAAATTTCCATAATTCAGACCAATATAATTTGCAAGTTCAATTCTTATATCTGTTAATGTTGTTTTATTCATTAAGGCAATGGCCATTGGACCACAAGATAATTCTTTTACTCTTTGAATTAAGAGACCACTTAATATGTCAACTAATCTGCTATTGTTTTCAAAGACCGAAAAATCAGTAATTTCCTCAACAATTGCTCTTACTTTAAAATCAAGATCTCGAACGGTAGTTACCCTTAAGTTATTAATTTTTCTGGTTAGACCCATTTGATCCGTTCTTGGGCGATAATGATGTCGAAGACGAGTTTTGCAATCAGCCCAAGATGTAGGGGGTTAATATTAAGCATAGTTCTAGCCTGACCTTGAATTTTGGTGTTGAATATAACAGTGAAGACCTGGTCGTTATCATCATACTCCTCCATGATTTGGTTGACTGCCGAAATGAAACCATGTAACGTTCCCTCCTGTCCAGTGAACACCGGCAAGTACCTTGTTTCCTTCTCGATGCTGTTTCTCTCCCTTGTTGTTGGATTAGAATGCATCTCTTGATTGGATATTATTATTGATGTTAGCATTTGAATGCATTGTTGTATTTCGTTAATTTGTGCCATTTTAATGGTGTATGTTTTATTGTTTCGTTAACTTTTTTTTTTTTTAAGTTTCCACAATAATTCTGTTTGTTTGCACAAAGTGTTTTTACAATATTATATTGTTTCGTTATTTGTCACAAAATGTTTTTATAATATTATATTGTTTCGTTGGCTTAAATTTTCTCCAAAGTTTCCACAATATATATATTTTATTTTGTCACTAAATGTTTTGTTTTCCACAGTATTATATTGTTTCGTTATCTTTGATTGCGTTCAAAGTTTCCACAATATTTTAGCTGTGAACTCGAGTACCGACTGCGCCAATTAAGATTGAGTCTGTTCTGGTTGAGTGTTAAATCAAGACTGTTTTATTGAATCAAATCATATTCTGGTTTGGCTTACATCTAAGTGTTTATAATGTTTTCTTCTGGTCACTTTTCTTGTGACACTCTATGTTTAGGGAAACTGTCACTTATCTTGTGACACTCTATGTTTAGGGACTCTGTCACTTATCTTGTGACACTCTATGTTTAATGGAATGGTATTGTTTATGTTTACATTAATGTGGAGTGTAGACCTCTTGGGTCGGCTGTTATGGGAAGTGTTGCTAATGGCATAACTCGCGTATCTACGTACATACACACATCGTCATCTGTTGATGTACGCGCATATGTACATATCCATGTACATATAATCCCTTCACACATTTACCACAACACAAAAGGCCAAAAAATATTGTTTTTTTTTTAATAGCACTTAACGTATGCACCGCGATTTCTTGCGCGTTCGAATTAGGTGCGAAATTAATTCCCCACGCGCGTCTTTGGAAACCGGTGCACTTGCTTACATATGTACATACATACTTACATAGTCATACATTGCACATATGTACATATCCACAACACATAATCCATTTCGGTGTCGCGCATTGATTTAACACCACCCCACCTCCAATTAAATGACAATTACTTACGTTATTTTTGTTGTGAACAACGCGTGTGCACACATATCTATATACTCACCTGTGTACTTATGCATGTACGTACATACATAGATCAAGCATTTGTCCACATGCATTGATCGTTTGTTTTGTTTGCCTTCGCGCACAACACTCGCGGTGTGTAAAAGCGTTCTTTTGTTATTGGTTTTCTCTTTTTTTTTCACAACCACAAAAAATTATTAACATAATTAAACAACAACATCAAAATATAAACAACGGCCGACAGCTGTTTTCGGAGTAGTGGTGACACGTGAGTCGAGTCGTGATATCGATAGGCGGCTCAAGCGCGCCAAGTTCAAATCACATTATTTCCGATTCCCTTTTTTCGCCTAATTATATATCCGCCCATATTTATAACTAAATACATATATATTTTTCCAGCACTATCGTGCCCACATTTATATATCCGTCCATATTTATAAATTATATATATATAATTTTCTCCGGCCAGTATTTGCGCACATATATATATCCGCCCATATTTATAAATAAATACATATATATTTTTCCAGCACTATCGGGCCCATATTTATATATCCATTCATATTCAAAAATTATAAATATATTTTTTCCGGCCAGTATTTTGCGCACATATATATATCCGCCCTATTTATAAATAAATACATATATATTTTTTCCAGCACTATCGGGCCCATATTTATATATCCATTCATATTCAAAAATTATAAATATATTTTTTTCCGGCCAGCCTTTTGCGCTCATATATATATCCGCCCATATTTATAAATAAATACATATATATATTTTTCCAGCACTATCGGGCCCATATTTATATATCCATTCATATTCAAAAATTATAAATATATTTTTTCCGGCCAGCCTTTTGCGCTCATATATATATCCGCCCATATTTATAAATAAATACATATATATTTTTTCCAGCACTATCGGGCCCTATTTATATATCCATTCATATTCAAAAATTATAAATATATTTTTCCGGCCAGCCTTTTGCGCTCATATATATATCCGCCCATATTTATAAATAAATACATATATATATTTTTTCCAGCACTATCGGCCCATATTTATATATCCATTCATATTCAAAAATTATAAATATATTTCTTCCGGCCAGCCTTTTGCGCTCATATATATATCCGCCCATATTTATAAATAAATACATATATATATTTTTTCCAGCACTATCGGCCCATATTTATACATCCGTCCATATTTATAAATTATATATATAATTTTTTCCGGCCAGTATTGTGCGCACATATATATATCCAGATCCAGATTTATACGAAAACATATTTTCTTTTATCCTATACATCTTTATTTATATATTTCCTCCGTGTTTTGTTTTATACGTACTCCCAGCGTTACTTACGAATCCATACAAACTTGTTTGTAATCATTTAGCTTTGTCTATGTGCAAGTTTTGATCCGCACTCGTGCGTTCGTATATTGTTCCGCATCTATCCCCATTAAAAGGGCTCCGTTTCCGAGCCGCACGCGAGATAATTCTCCCGCAATCCTGCGGTGCACAGTGAGAAAGCTCTTGCGTCCTCATACAGTCCACTTCTCATTTCCTCAAATTTTCCTCATTTCCTCATTTTCTCAAAACCCACAAACTCGGTGTTCGACGGTAAGGTCGTCCCCTGAGTATGTCGACGGAGCCGTCCAAGACTGCGCCGAAGTCTAACGGTCTTTCGTCTCCCTCTTCAACTCCGGAGAAGGTTCGGCCTCCGATAACTCCGGCGACCGTGAAGCGTACGGATATTTCGCGCAAGTTCTCGTCTGTTCGCAGCCGCAGCGAATCCCCAAGATCCCGTCCGTCTTCGTCCAGCCTCCCTCAGGGTCGCAGATTCTCGGTTAAAGACTCGAGTGAACACAAAGGTCGTTCCAAGCTTTCAACCCAGACCCAGATCCCGCACGTTGTTGTGACGCACTGTTCTGACGCTCCCGTCACCCGATCCGTATCACAACAGCGCAGAGAACACTCCAGAATGTCCCTCTCCGATTTCATTCTGGCGTGCGACGCATTGACTCTGTTCGAAGCTCGGGAGAGTGAAGCTCTAACTTCTGAAGTGCCCTTGTTTTCCCTTAAAATGCACTTAGAGCAGCTCAAATCGCTGTGGTCAACTGTCGAGATGGAACACTCCCGTTGTCACAAGGCCTTGACAGTCCAAACCGACGAGGAAAGCTTGGCAAACATAAGCCGCATCAAGGCGAAGCACGAATACGCTTATGCGGCGTATGTGCGATGCGGGACGTTGTTTGGAGAACGCATCGAACAGCTCTCGGCACAGATGACGAGTCTTATGCGTCAGCCCACCGCTCCGTCGAGGCCGGCGGGGCATAGAGTTCCTCCGTGTGAGGTGGAGACATTTGATGGCGACAGCCTAGCATGGCCCACATTCCGCGATTTGTTCGCTGCCATTTATATCGCCAACCCGTACTTGTCACAAGTGGAGAAGCTCTATCACCTGAACACCAAGACGCGAGGGGAAGCGAGAACCATCGTAGCTAAGTCCCCCCTGACGAATGAGGGTTTCCAGGCCGCGTGGGAGAACCTCACCGCACGGTACGAAAATAGCCGTCTGCTTGTCATGACTCAAGCCAGACAACTCCTTCAGATTCCCGCGGTGGCACAAGAGTCGGGCAAATCCTTGCGAGAGCTGCAGACTGCGTTTCAAGGGGGTCTTACCGCGCTTGAGCGTTCGGGTGTTAGTACGGAGAATTGGGATGTCTTACTTATCGCCATCTGCACTAGCAAATTGCCGAAGGCCACAATCCTCCTGTGGGAGCAATCAGTGCCAAATAAGACTGTCGTCTCAAATTGGTCCGATTTGAACCAATTTCTTACCGATCGGTATCGTGTCCTGGATGCCACCGAAGAACATAAGTCGGGCCCAAGTGTGCAAGCCATCCCCTTTGGCCCCCGCAAATCCTCTGCAACGATGAAGGTCCAAGCGTTCCCCGCGAAAGCCAGCTCAAACCGGCTTCTTGTAAGCTGTGCCATCGGGAGAATCACCCTATACGGCTCTGCCCGAGTTTTCTTGATATGCCTGTTCACAGGCGGCTGGAAACCATTAGACAGCAGGGACTTTGTCTGAACTGTTTTGCCCGCGGTCATCAAGTGAAGGGCTGTTCCAGTGCGCATAATTGCCATACCTGCAAGGAACGTCATCATACGCTGTTGCATCCTAGTGATGTGTCCGTGTCCTCGCCGTCCGCTGCGCAAGTCCCACCATCCAGCGCCACAGAGGGTCCGTCCACGAGCAACCAGCTCACAAATGCTCAAAGTTATTTTGCATCTACCCCAGGCAGAGGCCTTTTAGGCACTGCGATTGTCACTCTGCACCATCGTGGTGTGGATCACCATATTCGGGCGTTGATCGACTCTGGGGCCGATTCAACTTTTCTCTCCGAGCGTGTCTTCAGCATGGTCCAGCCCCCTTCTACCCAGTAGACGCTGCGGTTACTGGCATGGGCCGAGTGATGGAGGCTGCGCCGACAAGGTGTGTCTGCTAATGCTGTCTCCCCCGTGTGACAGACTGAACAAGATCGAGGTCTCCGCCCTGGTCGTATCCAAATTGTCAGGGGCCATTCCAACAGCTCCATTCCTTAATACGGTTCCGACGCAGTGCCTCGATCGCCCCCTGGCTGACCCGTACTACAACAAGCCCGCGCCTATTGACATGATTATCGGTGTTGACCTCTTTCCCCACATCCTCGGAGAACGGATCAAAAAGGATATTGGTGAGTTCGTCGGGCTAGAAACCATCTTTGGATGGGTTCTGTGTGGAGCTATCATGCCTGACCCTCCAGTGTCTCGATCAGTTTTCGCGGCACAGACGCGAGTTAGGCCAGAAGCAAAACTTGATGTACTCCTCACCAAGTTTTGGGAGGTGGAAGACCTTCCCGCAAAACCGGAAAAGGAGGATGACGTATTCTGCGAGCGGAACTTCCAGGAGACCACCCAAAGAGGAAAGGACGGTCGATATGTTGTGTCCCTACCGTTCAAAGGTCCGAATAGCGTTGACTTGGGCCACTCAAGACCGATCGCGCTGGCTCAATTCCTGCGGAATGAAGCACGCCTTCTCAAGGATCCCGTCCTAAAAACGCAGTACGATGCCATTATTCAAGAGGAATTGGGTCATATGATCCGGGTGACGCCGCCTCAAGATAGGAAAAACTTCTATCTCCCCCATCACGCGGTGTTAAAGCCAGATAGCACCACCACCAATTTAACGCGTATTTAACGCGTCGAGCCCCTCCACACGAGGCGTTAGCCTAACGATGTCTTGCACACCGATGTCTTGAAGCTCACGTTCAGGTACTGAAATGGCGGTTCTTTCAATTCGTTTTCAACGCCGACATAACGCAGATGTATCGACAAATCCGAGTCGACCCCAGGCATACCCCCTTCAGCGAATCCTCTACCGAAACCGCTGAGGCAATTTCAGGATTATGAGTTACAAACTGTCACGTTTGGGGTTAACTGCGCGCCATTCTTGGCGATCCGAGTCCTTGTACAACTGGCACAAGACGTGCAAGCGATGTATCCTCAGGCGAGCGAAATCCTTCGGAACTACATGTATGTTGATGATGTCCTTGCCGGCGCTCACACTGAAGCCGACGCCCGTCTCGCCATACGAGAGCTTCAAGCGACCCTCCAATCTGCCGGCTTCCCGCTTCGGAAGTGGACTTCCAATAAGAAGGAAGTACTTCAAGCCATTCCGAGAGAGCACCTGCTGCGAGAGGACTTTCTCGAGCTGGAAGACGCGAGCACTGCAAAAACCTTGGGCATCCGCTGGCAAGCTGCCGAAGACGTCTTCTTCTTCACCGTAGCGGACCCCCCTTGAAGGAGTCGATCACCAAGAGGCAGGTTCTGTCCCATATCGCTAAACTCTTTGACCCGCTGGTTGGCTAGCCCCATTTGTCATCCGAGCGAAGATATTCATGCAACAAATCTGGCTTACCGAACTGGGCTGGGATGATGTTCTGCCGCCTCTCCTGCTGCAGCAATGGCACGAATTCCTGCAGGATTACCCAGGCCTCAGTCGACTCCGCATTCCCCGTTGGCTAAACACCAGCGATAAGCTCTCGTGGGAGCTTCATGGCTTCTGTGACGCGTCACAGAAAGCGTATGGAGCAGCCCTATATGTGCGGGTTCGGTGCGGCGATCAAGTAGACGTCCATTTATTAACGGCTAAGACCCGTGTAGCTCCAGTCAAAACAGTCTCGCTGCCTCGGCTGGAGTTGTGCGGAGCGGTTTTGCTAGCCGATCTCTGGGCGTCGATCGTTCCTGAACTCCCAATCCCACCTGCAACCTCCCAGTTTTGGACCGACTCTACCATCGTGTTGGCTTGGCTCAATAAACCCCCGTGCAGTTGGTCCACCTTCGTGGCCAATCGGTATCCAGCATCTCCAAAAGCACCAGTGGCCAAAGCTGGTCACATGTGCGCTCCGAGGACAACCCCGCTGATCTGGCGAGCCGTGGGGTCTCCGCGGCCGAGTTATCGGCCAGCAGACTCTGGTGGCATGGCCGGACTGGCTCCAGCGAGCCCCCGAGTATTGGCCAACTCCCCATAACGAACTCCCAGACACCCAGCTGGAGCAACGAGTCCAGTGCCACACCACCGCGACCACCCTACTCGAGGACGTCAGCGAACGTTTCTCGGATTATGGTAGGGCATTACGAGGCATCGCGTACATCCTACGCTTCGCCACCAAAAGGATTTCGACGCCTTCCACGGTTCACCTCACCAATGACGAACTTCTCTCCGCCGAGCGCGCCTTGATTCGGACCTCTCAGCGTCGGAATACCTGCTGTCGAATTCGCCCACCGCATCACGTTGCATGGCGGCAATCAACTGATGGTGCGGTATCTGCGCACCAAATTCTGGATCCCACGGATCAAGAACATGGTGAAGTCCCACCTCAAGGGGTGCAAAGTCTGCATCGTTCATCGTCGACGACTACAGACCCAGATGATGGGTGATCTCCCTCGAGAACGGATCACGTACTCCAGGCCCTTCACCACACGGGCATTGATTTCGCAGGCCGTTCGAGATCAAAAATTACACCGGGCGTGCGTGTCTCATAACTAAGGGTTATGTCTGCGTCTTTGTGTGTTTCACCACGAAGGTAATCCATCTCGAGGCTACCTCACCACTGAAAGATTTCTTGCAGCCTTCTCTCGGTTTGTCGCACGGAGACAATGCCCACAGCGCATTTACTCCGACAATGGCAAAACCTTCGTAGGGCCTCAAAGGCGGTCGAACAAGATTTCCTGAACGCCACCAAGCTTGATATAATGAAGGCATTTCCGCAGCACATTTTATCCTGGCAGTTCATTCCGCCAAGCGCCCCCATATGGGAGGACTGTGGGAAGCAGGGGTCAAAAGTTTTAAGACCCTGTTTACAAGTCCTCGTCCACTGTCAAATACACCTTCGAGGAACTTTCCACTCTCCTGTGTAGGATCGAAGCGTGCCTAAACTCCAGGCCAATCTCTCCCATGAGCGAGGATCCAGAGGACCTGCTGGCCTAAGCCCGGGACATTTCCTGATTGGAGGACCGCTCTTATCCATTGCGGAACCGGAAATTCTGGTCGAGCCTATGTCACTGATCAACCGATGGCAGCGACTGAAGGCAATCCAGCAGGCTTTCTGCCGCCGCTGGAAGAGTGAGTACCTCAAGGAGCTTCACAAACGGAACAAGTGGAAATCACCGACTCGCAGCATCCAGACCGGCGACCTCGTGATCGTGTCCGAAGATCATCTCCCCTCCAACGAGTGGCGCTTAGGGCGAATTGAGCGCACTCTGCCCGGGGCTGACGGTCTCGTCCGAGTGGCTGATGTCACCACCGCGCGTGGGTCTATCCGAAGACCCGTAGCGAAGCTTATTCTGTTGCAAGACAGCAGGAGTCCTGAGCCTAAAACCTTATCGTGACTCCCAATCCCTCTATGTTCCCTCCGAATGTCCTCGTCTCCGTGCATGTTGTTCGTTCCCGCGCATAGACTAATCCACTCCCCCCTACGTAATTTCTTTCGTTACAGTTCGTTCAGCTCGCCCCTTCATAGCGACATGGCCCCCACACGTCTGTCGCACCACCGCAGCAAACGAGCTGCTCCGCAGGGCATGAACGTGTACCGATGCCGGGTCTGTCGGGGGTTCATGCACTCCGGCAGTGTCAGCGCTTCCTGAACCTCCGAGGGAAAAACGGCTCCGGGCGGTGCTGATCAACAAGTATTGTCCCAATTGCTTGGCACACGAGCATTCATCCGACGCGTGCCGGACTCGCCATGGTTGCCGACGATGCGGGCAAAGGCACCATACCCTGCTCCACATGGCCGACCAACCGCCGAGACAATGTGCCTCCGCCCGGCGTCGCAGCCAATCACCCCCCTCCGGGCGTGCTGCACCCCCGCTACAACCCTGTCCCGATCATCGTCCGACCGCTCCGCTTCCCCAGAAGGCGCACCCGAAATCTCTCTATCCTCCCTACTCCACGCCAGGACGACGACTGTCCTGCCAACCGCAGTTCTCCGGTTGGGCAATGGCTCGAAATCCTTCGAGACCCGCGTCCTTCTCGATGCGTGTGCGGCTGAGAGCCGCATCAATCGCTCCTTTGCCCGGTCCCTGGGGTTAGCTGTAACAAGGTCGGGGTCGACCAAGCCTGTACGGCCGTCCTCGAGTCGAGGTCCGACGAGACGTTCCGACGGAACGTTATATTCCGGGTCGAAGAGGACTTGCTCATCGCACTCCCATCCGGGAAGTGGCGGCGCCGGTTCGGGAGAAGTTCGCCACCCTGATCCTGGCCGACCCCTATTTCTATCGGCCGGCGTCGGTGTCCGTGGTACTCGGGCAGACTCTATCCTGAGGTCATCCAACCAGGCTGTGTGCCCGGTCATAGCGGTAATCCCGCAGCCCAGAGCACCGTGTTCGGATGGGTCGTCTCCGGCTCCTGTGGGATCTAGGCGCTCCAAACGTTGCCGTCCCCCATCCTTTATATGTCCAGGGTGGCAATTGCAACATGTTGCAAGGGGGCGGTATGTTCACGCCACCGGGTGAACAGCAGTGAGCGGCGAAGAGCAGTGAAGAGTGAGGAGGGTTTTTTGATCCTCGGCATCTACGGTCACACCAGGAGGGGTGACTGGGTTTTTTCCAATGGGCATCGCCATATACTTAATCGAGATTTTCACCCGAACACCCGTTCACCTCCTGTGTCTCGATCAGTTTTCGCGGCACAGACGCGAGTTAGGCCAGAAGCAAAACATGATACTCCTCACCAAGTTTTGGAGGTGGAAGACCTTCCGCAAAACGGAAAAGGAGGATACGTATTCTGCGAGCGAACTTCCAGAGACCACCCAAAGAGGAAAGGACGGTCGATATGTTTGTGTCCCTACCTTCAAAGTCGAATTAGCGTTGACTTGGGCCACTCAAGACCGATCGCGCTGGACTCAATGCCTGCGGAATGAAGCACGCCTTCTCAAGGATCCCGTCCTAAAAACGCAGTACGATGCCATTATTCAAGAGTACGAGGAATTGGGTCACATGATTCGGGTGACGCCGCCTCAAGGTGGGAAAAACTTCTATCTCCCCCATCACGCGGTGTTTAAGCCCGATAGCACCACCACTAAGGTACGCGTGGTATTTAACGCGTCGAGCCCCTCCACACAAGGCGTCAGCCTCAACGATGTCTTGCACCACCGGCCCCACTCTTCAGGCCGACCTCAGCCTTCAGGTACTAAATGGCGGTTCTTTCAATTC
>NW_025814520.1:0-41613 GCF_018902025.1 Drosophila willistoni | reverse complement strand
AATGCATGTGTGTATGTATGTTTTATGTATGTATGTTTTATGTATCATATGTATGTATGCTTTATGTATGTATGTTTATGTATGTATGTTTTATTATGTATGTTTTATGTATGTATGTTTTATGTATGTATGTTTTATGTATGTATGTTTTATGTATGTATGTTTTTGTATGTATGTTTTTATTGTTTTATGTATGTATGTTTTATGTATGTATGTATGTTTTATGTATGTATGTTTTATGTATGTATGTTTTGTGTATGTATGTTTTGTGTATGTATGATCATCATATATAAATTATCAATCGTTCTGGGAACAGAAAAGAGTCGATGCCACGTCTTCTTTCCTGGGTCTCGTTCCCCAATTTAGTGACCAGGGTGTTGGGTTGGTAACTCCTCCCTCCCCAAAATGAAGCAAATGCGTTTAGGATGCCGCTGATTTTCCTTGAGACTTGGGCTTGTACATCGGACCGTCGTTGTCCACTTGTGATTCCAACGCATCACAAAAGGATCTAATGGTATGCTGAAAGCTTAATTTTTCTAGTTGTTTTTGTAGCATTTTATGTTACAAACATTTTTTTTCAAATGTTAAAACAAGCGCTGTATATTGTTTACAATGCGTTTGGGTACAATGAATGACATATGTAAAAAGCCAAGATTATACTAATTATTATTTTGTTGTTCGCCTTATTTTAGATTTATGGATTTTTTGCAAGCGTGTGGTGATAAGTGTGATACCATTATCTCGTAAGACTTTATGTTTAGAAAATCTTGGCGTTAACTTATTTCTACGGTTTTTTTTTCGAAATATGCTTTCATTAGTTGATAAGGGGGCTGCGGATTTCGGAGTTTCGTTAAGTTTATCAAGTTTGCTTTTAGTATTTTTATGTAAAATCTCTTTTACCTCTTGGTATAATTTTGATTGAAAAAAATTAAATTTTTGTAAATATTCATGATTAGTGTCGTATTTAATTGTTTGTTCAAATATAGGTGTGCGTCCAGTGAAAAGTTCAAAAGGTGTGTATTTTGTAGATGAATGTATAGCGGTTTTGTACGTGAGAAGTGTTTCCGAAAGAGTTTCCTCGTGTTTGTTAATCTGCTTATTTTTCTTTTTTAATTCTGTGTTTATTCTATAGGTTTCAGTCAGTGTCGAATGTAATCGTTCTACTGGAGAGTTGCTGGATGACTGCTGGAAGGAAGTTATATGACATTGGATGTCGTATTGATTACAGAAATCTTTAAATATACTGCCAGAAAATTCCGCACCTTGGCCATAAACTATTTTTTTAGGGATTCCAAAAAGGCTGAAAAAATGTTTCATGGCGGTAACGACGTTTATGCAGGTCCTGTTGGGTATAGGGTAGGCACACGCAAATTTTGAAAACTTATCTATTAGTGTAAGATTATAGTTTTTGTTTATCGTGTATATGTCTATGGACTATGTCCATTGGTTTGCAAGGAGTTTCTGGTACTTCAAAAGGTGGTTTCTGGGGCTGTCTATCGTATTTAAGTGTGAGGCAAATTTCACAACCCTTTATTATTTGCGCTATTTTGCTTTTCATATGTGGAAAGTAGACTTTTCTTTTAAGGTGCATTAATGTTTCATCAATACCCCGGTGATTGTTAATTTTGACTATTTTTTCTTGATCGGTCGTATTAGTGATATCGTCTAAAAGAGTTGTACACCTAATTAATTTAAATAATTTATTGTGTAAAAAATGATTAGAGAACACATCTAGTACAATTTGAAAAATACTGTCTGATGTGTAAATTGCTAATGTCCTGTTAATCTTTACAATTTTTTTTAGAATGTCTAGTACAGTATCTGAGTTAAGTCTGGGTTCTGTGATGGTTCTCCTTAATTTGTTTTTAAAGGGAGTAGAAACCTGGTAAGAAGCAGGAGAACCTTCAGCTAAAACAATCTGCAAATTAAAATCGTTAAGTGGTTTTTCGACAATTATTATGCTTGATGCAAGATTATACAGAGAAGATGTTACTTTGTTATTTAACTGAATAACGGGTTTCTTCATCGGATAATGTACGACTGGCGTAAGAAATAGGTTTGTCACTTCCAGATAATTTTTGGGATAAAACAGCGCCGATGACATAATTGCTTGCATCAGTAGTTAATATAAAGGGTTCTTTAAAGTTTGGGTAGGTCAATATTGGATTATTACAAAGTAATGTCTTACAGAACTCAAAAGTTTTACAGTATTCTTCAACAATTGTTACTGCTTTTGTACCTTTTAATTGTTGTGTTAGTGGCTTTGTTATGTGTGCAAAGTCTTTAATAAATTTTCTATAATAGCCAAGGAGACCTAGAAATGATTTAGTTTGTCTCCTGTTTTTTGGGATAGAGAACTCCTGAATGGATTTTATCTTATTTGGGTTAGGCTTGACCCCATCTTGAGTTACAATATGACCTAGAAAATTATCTTCTCTCCGAAGGAAGTCAGATTTTGCGATTTGTAGCTTAAGATTAGCGGATCTGAGTCTATCAAATACTTGCCTTATATCTATCAGGTGTTTTTGTAGAGATGGTGAAAAAATTTTAATGTCGTCTACCTATACTAAACAAATGGAACCTACTAGATCTCCAAGGACATGGTCCATTACTCTTTGGAACGTCGCAGGTGCATTCTTCAACCCGAACGGCATACGGATGAATTCAAAGTGGCCACGTTCGACTGTAAAAGCTGTTTTGCTCCTATCTGCTTGGTTCATTTCAATCTGGTGAAATCCACTAGCTAAATCAAGAGTTGAGAAGTAATTAGATTTACCAAGTTGGTCTAAAATCTCATTTATATTTGGAATTGGATAACGGTCTGAAATTGTTTTTTCGTTAAGTTTACGATAATCTAAAACTAATCTCCATTTCTGCGTTTCAGGTGAGTTCGATTTTTTTGGAACTACCCAAACAGGTTCGCTCAAAGGCGAATAACTGTTTTTAATTATGTTTTGCTTTAGCATTGAGTCTATTTGGTCTTTTACTTCTTTCTTTAAGGCGTAGGGGTATCGATATGATTTAACAAAGATTGGCGTGTCGTCAGTTGTGCGTATATAATGTTTAATATCGCTGGTAAATGTTAGTCTTTGATTGTCGTCATAAAAAAGTTCTGTGTACTTGCTACAGAGTTGTATTAATATAGGAAATGAAGTGTCAGGCGGGCATAATCATGGCAATCGGGCAGTAGCTAGTGAGCGAGACAGAACGACACGCAGCGGCCGTACCTATCTGGTCGACTCACTCATAATAACAAAATAAAGAGAAGGGTTGATTCAAAAAGCACTCGCAATCGTACTCTCGCTTTGATCACATCGCGCACCCAAATTATCACTAAGGCCATTTAAATAATATAAAATATACATATGTATTCTTAACACAAAGAAACATTGTTAATAATATAAGACTTAACAAGGAAATTACATCCTTTAATAATATTGTAATAAATAAACCGGGATAAAGTAAATCCTACAAACTGGGGGCTCAACCCAGATTTCTGGCCCAAGACAATTAGTGAAATTTGTGTGTGTGTGTGTGAAGTTCGCAAGTGAACAGAAAATTGTTAAAATTGCATGCATTAACGTGTAATACATATACAAACTCAAGGTTGTTGGCAAACGAATTTCACAAGAAGCAACCACTACAAGTTCAAAAAATAGTGGAAGTTGGTGTGACTGTACGAGAGACGACGAGTGGACGGTGAGACGGTGAGCGGTCGGACGACGCAAGAAGAGCGTCACTAAGAATTTTGGCGCCGTTTAGGCAAAAAGTCGGCGACTGAAGTTGAGAGCGGCTCGAGAACGGTGGTGACTCGAGGGAAAAAGAGAGAGCAGACAGCAGACAGCAGACACAAAGTTGATGATAACTAGTGCTTACTGTGGAAGCAGACAGCGGACAAGAAGTTGATGATAACCAGTGTTCACTGTGGAAGCAGACAGACAGAGAGAGCAGACAGCAGACACGAAGTTGATGATAACCAGAGTTTACTGTGGAAGCAGACAGCGGACACGAAGTTGATGATAACTGGTGTTCACTGTGGAAGCAGAAAGACAGAGAGAGCAGACAGCGGACACGAAGTTGATGATAACCAGTGTTCACTGTGGAAGCAGACAAAGAGAGCGGACAACACAAACCGTTACAAGAAGCAGTCGGAGAGAGCAGACAGCGGGCACGAAGTTGGTGATAACCAGTGTTCACTGTGGAAGCAGACAGACAGAGAGGGCAGACAGCGGGCACGAAGTTGATAATAACCAGTGTTGTCTGTGAAAGCTGACAGACGGAGAGAGCAGACAGAGAGCACAAAGTTGATGATAACTGGTGTTCACTGTGGAAGCGGAAAACCAAAAGAGAGCGGACAACACAAACCGTTACAAGAAGCAGACGACGACGACAAGTCCAAACGAGAAGGCAGCAGACGCGAAGTTGAGACAGTTGGTGTGGAAGCAGACAAAGAGACCAAGAGAACGAGTGGAAAACAGCCGAGTGAGTAGCGACAGCAGAGCGAGTGGCAACAGAGAAGCGAACTGAACATCTGAGTGAGTTGCTACAGCGATATTGAGTGGTTCCATAGAGCAGGACGACTATAGTTGGGTGAGCTGTTTAATTATTGTCTTGAGTGTGAGTTACTTTGCTTGCACGACGAAACCAGACCGGTGGCAGAAATATTGACGAAATTGATGCGAGCTGCACAGAGCACATTTCTAAGAATCGTCTGAGTTTAACCATAACCTACCACAATTTGACTTACATTAACATGGTGTGTAAATTTTGCTAAGTCGTAACAAATTTGATTAATTGATACATTAATATAGCAAACTTGTTAAGCATTATACCTGTAATTGTGTGAAATGGATCGAGGTGATATTCTAACTTTGCGTATTGAAGAGTTGCGCATTAAATTGAGAGAGTTAGGGATAGAGACTACAGGCCTTAAAGCTGAGCTGCAATCGCGTCTACTCGCTCATTACGATCTAATAGAAACTGAGAATGACGGGCAGGAGGCAGATTTCGCCTCGGCTAGAACAATTCGAGAAGTCCCGAAGACAGATGGGCAAAGGTCATGGTTCACACTAAAAGATATGGAGGGAAGCGTTTCCGAGTTTTGCGGTTTAGGTTCGATTGATGTTGTACAATGGACCAGGGACCTAGAAGAATGCGCTTTAACCGTACAGTGGAGTCAGTTACAGCTTTTTGTGTATGCAAAACAATTGTTAAAGGGAGCTGCATTGTCGTTTATGCGTAGTAAGAGAGATATTTGTAGTTGGGAGTCCCTGAAAGTAGCTTTGAAAAACGAATTCAGAGTGAAGGTTTCATCAGCCGAAGTTCATAGAAGACTAAGCAATCGACAGTTGAAGAGAGGTGAGAATTTGTATGAGTTTTTGTATTCGTTAATGGAAATCGCAAAGCCGATCGATTTGGATGACGAAAGTTTAATCGAGTATTTCGTAGAAGGTATACCAGACCTGAGAGCAAATAAGGCATTATTGTATCAAGCCAGAACAGTGGATGGGTTGAAAGTTCAAATAGAGACCTACTTAAAATCCTATGATCCTTGGAAGTCCTCAAAGAAAACAACATTGGAGTCATCTTTTCACAAGCAAGGTAGAGATAAGTGTGGTGATCCTTCACACATGATGAGAGACTGTAACAAGAAAACGTTTACTTGTTTTAAATGTGGCAAAACAGGCCATCGCTCATTTGAATGTAAGGGAAAAGATACCACCAAAGTTGAAAGTACCAATGTTGTAGATGATAAATTAGTAAAAGCATCAGGTAAATTTACCGATTCGGGTTTGGAGTTGAAAGAAGTAACTTATAAGTCGATTAAGTTCAACGGTCTAATTGATACAGGAGCAAATTTGAGTCTCATATGTAAAAGCGTGTTTGTCGAACTTGGAATTAAATCATTAACAGGATATTCGAAGAGCCTTACAGGCATTGGTGGAAGTCATGTGATGACCTTTGGTAGTTTTAGCATAAGTGTCAAGATAGATGGCATTGAGATGGAAGTCGAGTTTCATATCGTTCCTGATGAAGACATGGCGTACGAGGCAATTTTGGGTAGAACTATATTAGACCACGTCGATTTGGTTGTTACAAAGAAAGGTACAAAGTTTGTGAGCATCAAGGGAAAAGAATCACTCTGTAAAACAAATAAAGCTTGTGCTGAGTTGTTTAAGGAATTTGAAAGTATGTGTATGCACAGTGCAGAACAGAATGAAGTGGAAATCAAGAGTGACTTTTCGCATATCAGTACAGAAATCGCTAGTGAAGTCAAGAAGTTGATTAAAAGTTACAAACCTATTAGAAATACAAACACTCCTGTCGAAATGAAGATTGTACTAACAGATGAGTTGCCAGTTTATCAGCATCCAAGGCGTCTAGCAGAGTCTGATCAGAAAATTGTTGATAGTACAGTACAAGAATGGTTGGAGGAGAAGATAATAAGGCCAAGTTTTTCTGAATATGCTTCGCCTGTTGTACTTGTAACAAAAAAGAATGGGAAAAAGCGTCTGTGCTGCGATTACAGAAAGCTAAATGAGAAAGTGGTCCGAGATAATTTTCCTATGCCACAGATGGATACCGTATTGGAAAACTTCAAAGTGCGCTAGTTTATACTACTCTAGATCTAACAAACGGGTTTTCCCATGTTCCTATTGAGGAAAAATCTCAGAAGTACACAGCATTCGTAACTCAGAATGGTCAGTATGAATTCCTATATGTACCATTCGGAATATCCAACTCTCCAGCAGTTTTTACAAGATTTATAATGGCAGTAATGAGAGAATCAGTGAAGAATGGAGATGCAGTGGTGTATATGGACGATATAATTATACCAAGTGTTAACGTGAATGATGGTCTAATTAAACTTAAAAGAGTGTTAAAGATAGCTGCGGAAAATGGGTTGAGAATAAACTGGGAAAAATGTCAGATACTGCAAAGTAAAGTAAATTTTTTGGGCTATATAGTTGAAAATGTAAGTATTAAGCCAAGTAAGGAGAAGACTGATGCTGTTTCAAGATTACCGATCCCACATGACAAGAAGTCAGTTCAACGATTTTTGGGATTAACATCGTATTTCCGTAGATTTATCGAAGGATACGCAGTAACAGCTAAGCCCTTGACTGACGATTTGCGAAAAGACAAGAAGTTTGAGTTTAAAGAATTGCAAATGGTAGCGTTTGAGCAATTGAAGTTAGCATTGATCAAAGGTCCCGTTTTAAAGTTATACAATCCTAAGCTAGAGACTGAGATTCACACTGATGCCTCGATACACGGTTTCGGAGCGGCGCTTTTACAGAAAGATTCAGAAGATGGTTTATTTCGTCCGGTACAATATATGAGTCGGAAAACTAAACCTTGTAAAGAGAAGTATGATTCGTATGAACTTGAGGTTTTAGCAGTTATTGGAGCATTAATAAAGTGGCGTGTATATGTGTTAGGATTGAGATTTAAGATTGTTACAGATTGTAATGCGTTCACGATGACAATAAAAAAGAAAGAGGTTCCGTTACGTGTAGCACGTTGGGCAATGTACATACAAGATTTCGATTATCAGATTAAACATCGTTCAGGTTCAAAGATGCGGCATGTGGATGCTTTGAGCCGTTTATCTTGTTTTCACCATAACCCATAGGTTGAGGGAAGCACAGTTGTCAGATGATTGGACTAAATGCATCTCATAGGAGAAGGGATATGAAGATTTTTACATTGAAAATGAAATTTTGTTAAAAGACCCCAATCAAGAACTTATTGTCGTTCCCTCGCAGATGGAAAAAGAAATAATACAGATTGCACACAAACAAGGACATTTAGGAGCTAGAAAGACTCAGGATATCGTTGAAAAATCGTATTATATTCCAAAATTAAAAGAAAAGATAGCACGTGTTGTTGAGTGTTGCGTGGAATGTCTTATTGTTAATGCCAAAACCGGTAAAAAGGAAGGATA
Organism: Drosophila willistoni; assembly: GCF_018902025.1. NCBI lineage: Eukaryota > Metazoa > Arthropoda > Insecta > Diptera > Drosophilidae > Drosophila > Drosophila willistoni. The sequence goes on along the minus strand of NW_025814520.1, from coordinate 33,665 downwards.
TTTGATGCCAATAAGCAAAGGAGATCAGCCATTGACGACATATCACATTGATCACGTTGGCCCGATGGAGGTCACAACAAAGCGTTACAATCATATACTTGTTATTGTTGATGGGTTCTCTAAGTTTGTATGGTTGTATCCGACTCGTGGAACAGGAGTCGATGAAGTACTTAGTTGTCTTGAAAAGCAGGCGATAATTTTTGGTAACCCGGTGAGAATAATTTCTGACAGGGGAGCAGCTTTCACATCCAATGCGTTTAAGGAGTATTGTATCAGACAGGATATACAGCATTTACTGATAGCAACAGGTGTACCCCGCGGCAACGGCCAAGTAGAAAGGATGCATAAGATAATAGTTCCAATGATTTCAAAGTTAAGCCAAGAGAATGAGGGAAACTGGTACAAGTATGTTGGTCGTGTGCAACAACTTGTTAATAATACTGCTCCAAGAAGTACAAGAGTTACACCTTTTAAGATTTTGACAGGAATAGAGATGCGTAGTCCTGATGATCCCGAAATAAGAAAGCTGATAACCGATTCGTTAATAGAAGAATTAGACTGTGGTCGTGATGAGATTAGAGCGGAGGCTCGAAAGAATATTAATGATATACAGCAGGAAATGAAAAGGACGTTTGACAAGAACAGGAAATGGGAAAGAAAGTACAATTTAAACGAGTTAGTGGCAATTAAACGTACGCAGTATGGAACAGGTCTAAAGTTGAGAGGTAAATACTTAGGACCGTATAAAGTCACGAAGGTGAATAGGCACGGTCGATACGACGTTGAGAAAGTTGGCGATGGTGAAGGACCTTGTAAGACCTCAAAAGTGACTGAGTTCATGAAGCCTTGGCTAGGATCATTCGGGTCAAATGACTTGTCAGGACAGCCGATTGTAGGAAATGAAGTGTCAGGCGGGCATAATCATGGCAATCGGGCAGTAGCTAGTGAGCGAGACAGAACGACTCGCAGCGGCCGTACCTATCTGGTCGACTCACTCATAATAACAAAATAAAAAGAAGGGTTGATTCAAAAAGCACTCGCAATCGTACTCTCGCCTCGATCACATCGCGCACCCAAATTATCACTAAGGCCATTTAAATAATATAAAATATACATATGTATTCTTAACACAAAGAAACATTGTTAATAATATAAGACTTAACAAGGAAATCACATTCTTTAATAATATTGTAATAAATAAACCGGGATAAAGTGAAATCCTACATTAATGCAGTTTTTTCTTCGGAGTTTAGGTGATCGGTTTTTAATTTGGTAACGTATTTGTGAACATGTGGGAGACTTTGATTGTCCGAATTTATATTGTATATTTCAATATAGTGATTTTGATCATAGGGTATGGTTTCTAATGGCTGCTCTAAATATAATTGTTGATCTTCAAGTGAATTATTTACGATTACCATCTTGCTATATCCGTTAACTGAATTGTATAGACCTTCTGAAATCTCTAAGTGCTTATTATACATTGTCTGTTGAGAGTAAAAATTACCTTCCTTCATCCGGACCGGACGGGTTATTAAAGATTTTGAAGAAGCTGGGATAATATGTACTTCGGTTACTGGGTTGCCTTGTAAACAAATTTTTAAACATGCTTTTGGAGTTTCTAAACAAAAACTGTCCAGATTAATATTGGCTTTGAACTTTCTAAGGACATCCATCCCAAGCAAACCTTTGAAATGTGGGTGAAAATCAAGAAGTAAGTCTACCTTCATTTGTTCATTAAACTCTTTAAGTGATTGAATCGTGGTTTTTTCTTTTATGACATGTTGGTTCAACACTGACTGTACAGTTATAGGATTATCAAGAGTTTTGCGATCGACATTGCTCACTATGGTTGGGCTTACAAATGAATTTGTGGAACCTGTATCTATTAAGAATTTTATGGGTTGAGTTGTAACGGAATTTATCCATATAAAAGGGAGTGTCGATCCGTGTGATTTTTTTGTTAAGTACCCTGTTGGTTCTCGGAGGCAGTTTCGAAAAAATTTCCTGCGTCATTAATATTCCAAAGATCAGTTGAAGATTGTTGCTCATTGATATTGTGTAATTGGTTCCTAGTTGGGCCTGTTGAATTGAAAGGATTTACAGTTGAATTTCTATTATGGTAGTTGTTATTAGCCTGGTTGTTAATGTTAGGCTGAGAAATGGTTGAATTATTTCTAAATAATTGGCTTCTATTGTTAGAATATGGGTTGTTGTTTGGTTGATTTCTTATGTTTTAGGGGCGTAAGTATGGTGTTACCTGTGCTCGAAAATTCTGGCTAGTATTTGGTTTTTGCGAATAGAAGGTCTTTTCGACACGGCAATGTTCATAGGCTTCCTTGATATTTTGTGGGTTTTTTGATTTTATTAAAGTTTTAAGGGGTTCTCGTAGATTAATTAAAAAGGTATAGCATACCTCCCCGACGTAGGTCGAGTTTCCCCCTGATGAAGCAATACTAAAAAAAGTAGTTCCGTCGGGGATAAAGGAAACGATTGTGGATAACGAATAATTTTTTTTATTACATATGCACACACGTACACTAATATACATCTGTATTATTATCCTTATTATATTTTTTTTTTTTATTTATTTATATATTTTTTTTTGAGTGTTTTAAAATTCTGCAATGTTTTAAACATAATTATAATTGTCTATGCACATACACATATACACAACACACACACACGCACACATATATATCTATATATATATATATATATATATATAGGTACATAGGTACATAACGGGTGTTTTTTTAAGCGTTTGGTTTTTAAAATTGAAATGAAACACACAAAATTTGAATATTATTGTTAAATTTTTATTTGAGATGATAAAACAAACTCTGCCAATTACTTTTTAAAAATGACTTCATGTAAATGTTGGCCGCGACTGCGTTTCAAGTTATCAACACGGAAGGTCCAATTTTGCCCCACTTTTTCCAGCATGTCTAAGGGAATTTCGCCAATAACACGACTGATATTGTCTTCCAATGCACCAATTGACGTTGGTTTGTTCTGATAAACTAATGACTTCAAAGTCAAAGTTTGTATACCCTTGCAACTTTTTTGGTAACTCTTTCCTTAGCTATAGCTATCAAAGTGGAAAAACGTTTTATCTAAAAAGGATAATGTTTGCGAAAGAACGGCCAACAGTCGTAGCATAGGAAATAACGAAGATATTGATCAAAGTCACTGTTTTCCACCGATTGTTCCTATGGGAGCTATATGATATAGTTACCCGATCCTTATCAAATTTGGCACAGTCATTAACAGATATATTAAACTAACAAATGTTTAATTTGAAAGCAATCGCGGCAAAAGTAACGAAGTTATTGACAAAAGTCACTGTTTTCGAAAGATCGTTCCTATGGGAGCTATATGATATAGTCACCCGATCTTGATCAAATTTGGCATAGTCGCTTATATGTGTAATTAACTCACCAATATTATATTATAAATTATAATAATTATATTATTAATGGCTCAGAAAATAACGAAGTTATTAAGAAAAGTCACTGTTCGTGACTTTGCCATTTGTATGGGAGCTATATTATATAGTGATCCGATCCGGCTGAATCCGAGATATACAACGCCTGCAGTATATACAAGCCTACATGCAAAATTTCAGCTCTGTAGCTTTAACGGTCTAGGAGGAGTTTACGTTGATCCAGACGGACGGACGGACGGACGGACGGACATGGCTTATTTGAACTCGTCTCGTCGTGCTGATCAAGAATATATATACTTTATATGGTCGGAGATGCTTCCTTCTATGCGTTGCACACTTTTGACCAAAATTAATATACCCTTTTTGCAAGGGTATAACAATGTGTATTTCGTAAAAGAGATCTTGTAGCTTTGCAGCATATAAACATTTCCATTGAATTATAAGATTTACATATACACATGTGTCACCAGACAGTTCATTAACATACTGATTCAGCCCTGGGCAAGCGACGTTATGCTCTACAACTGGTGTTATCGATAAGTATCAAAGAGTTGGTAACGAAACGTTGACGAGAAAGGGTGCGAACGAATACGGGTCCAACGGCATCGCTTTCCGAACGTCATTTTATTGTTAAGTCTCAATTAGTTAATAAACTTATATTAATTATCTACCTAAACGTACGTGTCTGGCATTTCTATTGTTCCTATATGCCGCACTCCCCGCCGAAGCCTTCCTGACAGCTTCTCCATCTACAATCTTCTACTGGGTAAAGTGATTTGCAACCGACATTCTCAGAAGTGGGTTTTAGGGGTGACACATGTGTATATGCATTCATGTATATACATATTCCTCTTTTTTTTTTTTTTTTTTTCTGGAAATATTGTAAGTTAAATTATGATTTTTTTTTTTTTTTTTTTTGCGGCGGTTATCAACGTATGATTTCAGCCTACACTTTTTAACTTTTTTACTAAGATAATTCTAATTTCACTAATGATTGACGTTTAGTTATCAACAATTGATTCTGTAGGCCAATCTTCATGTGTGTAACATGTACATGTATGTATATATGTAAATACTGTAAGGTAAATATTTTTTTTTTTTTTTTTTTTGATGTGTGATTGGTTTTGCCATGTAAACGATTATCAACAATTGATTCCGTTCCAATTACCAATGCACTTAAGACATAGTCCTCAATGTGAACATAAGTAGGTCTATTCCTGACCCAGCTGCGCCAATTACCATCGGGAGCTAGATGGTTTGAATGAGGGTGTGTGAGATGTGTGTGTATTTAGTTTTTCCCCGAGTAACTCAAACGCCTGTTCGATTCAGATGTTAAAACAGAAGTGTCTTTTTATTCATAATGTTTTTGGATTCACTACCTTTTGTCTATCTTTGTGTGTCTGTTACAATCGAATTAATGCATGTGTGTATATATGTTTTATGTATCATATGTATGTATGTTTTATGTATGTATGTTTTATGTATCATATGTATGTATGTTTTATGTATGTATGTTTTATGTATGTATGTTTTGTGTATGTATGTTTTGTGTATGTATGATCATCATATATAAATTATCAATCGTTCTGGGAACAGAAAAGAGTCGATGCCACGTCTTCTTTCCTGGGTCTCGTTCCCCAATTTAGTGACCAGGGTGTTGGTAACTCGCCCTCCATCCACCGGTACCTGCTCTCAATTAGCACACGCATAGTGCCGGTGTGCTGCGACTGTATTGCTGCATTCTCAGCTCTCCATGCATACCCCCTCTTAATCGGTCCATGCCCTCTTGTGATTGGAGCATCGAGGCCCGCTCTCTTGTGCGTATGCTCTCCAGCCGTTGATTTTTCTGCTTTCTGCCTTCCACGCATCTTCCCGATGTGACTAAATTGCTGGTTTTGTCGTATGTGGTCCGATCGAACTTGTTGTATCGTAACGAAATGTTGCGTGTGTTAATTCCAGAAACATGTTGCGAAGTATGATCCTTGGCAACATATTGCCGGGCATCATGCATCCTTGGTTTTTCATTGCGTTGATTTTACATGTTGTTGTGTGGGACATTATTGTCAAATATATGTTCCTCACAACTCGTTGAAAAATTTATAAAGAACAGGCGCAAAACGGAAAACTACCCTGACTGATGACCGAGTCCTACTACGGGAATTTAAAAAAACGTATTGCTGAAGCCTCAAAAAGCAGCCGATTTGCTGAATTTGACAGCCAATAAGTCAATCAGCGAGAGGACAGTCAGACGGCGCTTGAATGAAGGAGAGTTCGGAACATTTGTAGCCAAGGACGTGCCTTTCATTTCAAAGGTTAACAAGTTAAAAAGGTTAGCATTTGCAAAGGAGCATATAAACCAAAGGAGTTCTGGAGAAGTGTTTTGTGGACAGATGAAAGCTCCTTTGAGTATAATTCTTCAAAAAAAAAAGTATTTGTAAAGCTGCCCATCGAGCAAAGACAAAAGAGACGGCCCGTTTGTCAAAAAGATGTGTGGCATATAATGGGCTGGGGGATTTCATTCCCATATCTGGTTCAATGAACCAAGGCCAATACTTGACCACCCTCAATGAAAATGCCTTTCCTTCAGGAGATCGGCTCATCGGGCTGTCGTTTATTCTCCAGCAGGACAACGCCCCATGCCATAAAGCCCAGATGATAACCAACTTTTTGAAGGATCTGGATGTTCCAACGCTAAACTGGCCCCCCCAAAAACCAGATCTAAATATTATAGAAAACGTCTGGTCTCTTTTGAAGCGCAAGAGAACAGAAGCGTTAAACAAAACTAGAGAAGAAACGATTTCTGAGCTCTCTTCCTTATGGGAAGAGATATCTCCAGAAATCCTTCAAAATTTAGTGGATTCTGTGCCGCGACGCCTCCAAAAAGTAATTGAAGCTATACATTTTACTAAATATAAGCTAGTTAAATTAATTTTGTTAAGCCTAAAATATGTTTTTTAAGTATGACAGAGCTTGTCAAAATACTTATGCCATACTCTAAAATATTAAATGAATTATAACTTTGTTAAGTTTGTTTCAAAAAAATTTTGTTTTCCTATTTTTAAGTTTGTATTAAACATACACAATACGGAAAATTAAATAATAATTTTCTATAAAGAAATTTAAAAGTTAAACAACAAAATGCGCAACTTTTTCTTCGTCAAAATATTAATGCCGCCTAGTGTATTGTAATCAAGCAGAAATTTGTACTTTAAATTTATAGTTTACACAAAAAAAAAACTGAATACAACAACAACACGACAACAAAATATACAATTTTTATAAAATCAAATAAAATATAAAAAAAAAATGTCTATTCTAACGGTTAGTACAACCAATAATAAGCAGAGGAAGGTTAAGCAAATGTTTCCAAAACGTACGTGTTTCTTGCGGAGCAGTGTTGCGATTAGAAACCGATTGACAGCATTTCGAACCTATGGATTTATGAAAACCAGCCATACCGGAACTCCATATCCAAGATGTGCCGATCCCCTTGATTCCGGAATATTGACGGCACATCTGGCAGTTGCCAGCAAATTAAAATCAAAAGTAAAATCATCGGATGATGATGGTGAAGAAATTGAATCGATATTTGATACGAACATTGAATGCAGTATATCCAATTTACTGGATTCGGGTGAACCTAAGATGACATCCTTTGAGGAGCGTCGTAAGTTATTTGATTTGGCCGAATTCACAATTTGCAAGGGTCGCAAATTAGGCGATTCTTTTCATCATTCCGATGTTGATATCGATGTCTTGTTGGCAAATAGCCGTCAACGTTTGGGCGGCTCAGCTGGTAATTATTCCAACTTTACCCTTACCTCAAATAAATCGCAATCGCTACGTCAAGTAACCAAGGCCTTGAATTTGCTATGGCCAAAAAGTTTTAACAAGCCAAGTTTGACTTGGTCGAGTTTCATTTATAAATATATATACACATCAATACATAACTTCATACACACAAGAAACAAGTTAATATAAACGAAAAAGTATACCAAAAAAAAAGAAAACAAAATAAAATATTGCTTTAAAAATTGATGATTGAGCATGACTTCTTTATTCCATAGACTTTGCATGTGTGTCCCAAGTATGAGATGGACTTTTTTTCTAGAATTTCTGTGTCAAAAAGTACTTATTCCATATCCCTTTACCCCCTCCTTTTGTTTGTATAACATCTGTGGTCGAAATATGTAAGGAAAAAAAACCATAACATCAACATCAACGCCTTTTCGTTTTTCCGCCTTTTTGTGCTTTTTTCAGCCAGGACAATTCGCAGACATTTCTTTCACTAAAATCCACTCAACTTCACTCACAAACACACACACACCCAAGCATATATATACGCATACAAACATAAACACACAATGACGAAGTATTCTGCGACAGTTCATTGTACTCATCTGTTTTTATACTCTTGCAATAGAGAGTTTATTAATTTTGGGGGCCGAAGAATCTTTATCTTTATATAGTTTTCTTATTTTTCATAACTGGTCTATACAGTTTTAATGACTCTATTATATGTATATCGCCCATAGAGAGGTGCCGGATTTAATGAATGCCACTTTGTTTGTTATATATTTAAGCTACATATGTGTGCATTTAGTTCTAGTGTTACAAAAATAAAGGAACGATATAAGTTTCTAATTTTAATCAAATAAGCAGGTAATAATTTACAAATTTATTGGTCACTGCCAAAATCTGATGTCCTGTACTTTTGCTTTAAGTAATATTGAATTTCGTTTGAAAATAGTTTTAGGTAAATATCATAAGCAACACTAAAACGCCTAACTTGATTCTCAATATCTTTCTACTTTATTATAATGACTTATACTTTATAATAATGAAGTTTGCTTTAATTTTAGTCATCAGATGGAAATGAAATCGTGTGGTTACTTATACTCTTAACTTTTGATAATTTATTCACTAATGCATTTATATGTCCCTAATTATACCCTTGCAAAAAGGGTATATTAATTTTGATCAGAAGTGTGCAACGCATAGAAGGAATCATTTCACACCATATAAAGTATATATATTCTTGATCAGCATGACGAGACGAGTTCAAATAGCCATGTCCGTCCGTCCTTCCGTCCGTCCGTCTGTCCGTCCGTCTGGATCAACGCAAACTCCTCATAGACTTTTGGAGCTACAGAGCTGAAGTGTAGACTTGTATATACTGCAGGCGTTGTATATCTCGGATTCAGCCGGATCGGACCACTATATCATATAGCTCCCATACAAACGGCAAAGTCACAAACAGTGACTTTTCTCAATAACTTCGTTATTTTCCGAACTATTGTCGTATTTAATATTGGTGAGTTTATTATACATATAAACGACTATGTCAAATTTGATCAAGATCGGGTGACTATATCATATAGCTCCCATAGGAACGATCGGTGGAAAACAGTGACTTTGATCAATATCGTCGTTATTTGCTATGCTAAGATTGTAGGCCGTTCTTTCGGAAACAGCTTTTTTAGATAAAACGTTTTTCCACTTTGATGGCTATAGGTAAGGAAAGAATTACCAAAAAAGTTGCAAGGGTATACAAACTTTGACGCGGTCAAAGTTAGCCCCGGCCCTCTGGTTTTTAGCATAACCCAGTTCAACTTTAAACCAAGCCCAGTGATATACCTACAACTGATCTGAGCTAAGCCTTTTAGACAATCTTCTAGTTTACATTTATTATTGACATTCTGCAGAAATTTCAATCGGTATTGTTCCAAAATGGAAAACCACCATGATCATTTGGCGCTTTACCTCTTGGACGATAGTTAACACTTCAGGCGAGAAAATGAGTCATGCTTTTAACCAACTTTTTAGGCCTAAACCTTTTGGTAAAGCAATAAAAAGTTTAGAATAACTATACAATGGCCTGATGGCAACTTATTTTGTTATTTAAACGAATCATAAAAAAAAACAATATAAGTATTGTGAAAATAGTTAGAATACAGTTTAGTCGGTGCCTTTTAATTTTACCATTTCTAGTTAAAGAAACTCGCGACTTTTGCATTTTGTTGTATGCACTTTTCCACACACATTGAAACAATAGTTTTGAGGGAGCCCTGTGAAATGTTGAAATGTTTGGCCATAAATTATATGACTATATGGCCCAGCAATGGTGTTAGTGGAGAGTTAAGATATGAGGCTTAGATTTCCATCACATGATGATTAGCCGGCGAGGCTGTAAGAACCGAAAAATGTTTCGCCACAAACCACCAAAAGATGGTAGGTCCTAGATATGTCCTGTCCTTTCGTTTCCGCTGCTGCTGCACTGACAGCTGCTCGTGTTTTTTGGTCATCACATTAGCGCCATTTTCAGCTTTTGTGTGGTCATAATTATAAATAAATAATCAAATAAATAGTCAAATAAATAAATAAATAATTCACCAGAATTAATTGTCGCATTCGAGTTGAATCTGTTTGTGTGTGTGTATCCCTTAGTTAGCCATTTTAATAGAGAGCACAATAAAAAGTGCCAATCCCTTCAGTCTCTGGGGTGCTGTCTTAATATCGAATGTGTAGGCAGTTTTCACAAAAGTCCTTAAAGCAGAGTTTTGGCTCTAGCCAAAGAACTTCAAATAGCAAATTATGCAAAACATAATAATAAAATTTCATAAAAAATGTCCAACTTGAGGGTAGGGGGAAGAGAATTTCCTTGATTGTCTCAATGTGAAAACATTTTATGCTAATTTCGAGTTAAAAGGGAGAGAGAGAGTGAGAGTCTTGTAGCGATTTGGGTCTAGGGCCTGCAGCAATTGTTTTGGGTTAGGCAACAACAAATTAGTTTGGCATATCAAAAAAGGGTTCTTTCACCATATTTATCAGGTATTTGTTTAGACAGCTGCATTCTTTTTTTAGTTGAGGACTAATTTTATTACATTTTGCCTTTGCTTTAAGCCAACGGCAATGTCAGTTCTTTTTCGGGCCCTCTTTCACTTTTGGATTGTTGTTGCTATTTATACGAAATGGCTTTTAAAATAGGCAAATAAGTACTTTGTAAGTAAATTCTTTTTTTTTTTTTGGTTTAAGGGAGGCGCCAGTGACTTGCCGCCCATTTGGCAGACACTCGTAAAAATAAGTCAAGAGACTAGCGAATTTGGTCTCTTTTACTCAATATTCTTCTATCTCTCTCTCACTCTCATTCTGTCTCTGTGATAACGATGCCATTCAAATGCTAAACAAAAAAGGCGGCAAAAGTTGAAAAACTTTTGTTTTGTTTTATTTATTATACGTATTTGGTTGCTGTTGTTGTTGTAGTTGTTGTTGCAGTTGTTTTGGGTTATAAAGTGAAACGAATGTAGACAAAGCTTTGGCCCAGCGATTCCGACAATTGGGTTAGAAATGGGCAAGAAATGGGAGTTAAATATGTACAGTGGTAAATGTCTAATATAATTAGGCATAACAGTTTAGCCTCTTTGCATAGTGAAATCTTGGGTATAAGCCGGTTCATGTTTATTTTTAGTTCCATATCATATCTTCAACAATAAAACTATTTGCGAATTACAACTAAATGAAGCCAAAAACAGATTGGCAAAGCATACAACTATTTTTGTTTTTTTGATTTTGTAACTACAGTCGTAATTTTGACTGGCTAATACTTAGGGTTTAATGAAAATTTAAAACACATAAATAATTTGTATAATTGAAAATAAAGGTTAATATTTTTGACAGATTTTCTAACTGCATTGGTTAATAAAAAGGCTAATGTTTGCGAAAGAACGGCCTACAATCATAGCATAGGAAATAACGAAGATATTGATCAAAGTCACTGTTTTCAACCGATCGTTCCTATGGGAGCTATATGATATAGTAACCCGATCTTGATCAAATTTGGCACAGTCGTTTATATGTGTAATTAACTCACCAATATTAAATTTCACGACAATAGCTCAGAAAAAAACGAAGTTATTAAGAAAAGTCACTGTTCGTGACTTTGTCATTTGTATGGGAGCTATACAAATATATAGTGATATATAGTGATCCGATCCGGCTGAATCCGAGATATACAACGCCTGCAGTATATACAAGCTTACATGCAAAATTTCAGCTCTGTAGCTCCAACGGTCTAGGAGGAGTTTGCGTTGATCCAGACGGACGGACAGACGGACAGGCGGACAGACGGACGGATGGACGGACGGACATGAACTCGTCTCGTCAAAGTAAAAGTAAGTTAAACTCTTGGCCAAAACGTGACTGGAATACCGATATATGTATTTTGTCGTCTCTGACTTAACTCTGGTCTATGACTTTCGCTTCTCTTCTGTAGTTATCATTGAGAAATTGTTGCGTGTCACAGAGGTGGGACAAATCTATTTGCTAATACGCACCAAGAAGGGCAAGGATGCGTTTGCTCGAATCGAGGATCTGTTCAATGATCCGGTAAGTGTTAAGTGCTAACCTATTCTACACTTCAGTGAATTGCAATTCGTACTCTCTGATTTCTGCGTTTTCAAGGTATTTCATCAAAGAAAATGTCATAAAAATGATGAAAACAAATTATAGAAATTGAGTAGAATAACAGTAACAACAACAACAACGACAACAACTCAACTAACTCAAACTAAACTATGCGCATAAAATTTTCCCAAAAAATTTGCATAGAATCAAAAAAGAGACAAGAACTATTGGAAAAAAAATGTCAAATCGAAATTGGAAAAAAATTGCATAAAAAATGGTAACAAAAAAGTTAAAGAATTTTATCAGAAACTAACGTAGTCAAAATGAACTCTACCGTCATCTAAAATTTGAAACTTGAAGTATAAGTTTATTTATTTTGTCTCAAAAACTCTCACCCTGAGGCAGATTTTTAAAAGATTCTTTTAGGTTTTATTGCTATATTTGAAATATACATGATTGTGTAAATTAGATATCGACTTAAGTTGTTTCTTCATTAATGGACTTTGGTATTATATCCTCTTAAGAAAGTCATTCGAATCCTTTATGTTTTTATCACTCAATTAGTCCTCAGATTGAGTTCCATTTAAATTTTGTAAACTTTTTTTTGACAGATATGAGACACCGCCCATATATAATTATGTACCAGATGCTGATAATATGGTGAGCTGGCGTCGCTATATGGAAGAGGGTTTTGAATACGGTTGCGTTATACCAATGCGAAAATCCATCTGGTATCCACGATTCACAATTGTGCCACACATGTGGCAATATCATATTTTGTGCTTCTTGTATCATACATTGCCCGCCCTGTTTATGGATGCCATTATGATTGTAATTGGCAAGAAACCGAGGTATATTAAACTATCTATATCTTTGCTGTTCTGTAACTAAATCTAAATCTCTTTTCAATTGCAGAATGATGAAGATCTATAGAAAAATACATAAATTGAGCAATGTCCTTAAGTACTTCAGTTCGAATGAGTTTCGCTTTGACAACGACAATGTGCGCAGTCTATCCGAGAAGCTGGATGATAGGGATAAACGTTTATTTGCCTTTGATATGCGTAATTTGGATTGAAATAATCTATTCCGTGTCAGTTTATATGGTTTGCGTTTGTATGTTGTTAAGGATGATCCCAGCAATATACCCGAATCGATAAAACGCTATGAAAGGTAAAATGATCTATAATCGATCTATATAAAGATAACTAATTTACTTTTCTGTTACAGATTGAAGGTGCTGCATTATACCACATTAGCCATTGTCTATTCTTTAGCACTCTGGGCTCTCTATGCTCTGTTGAAGTTTATATTCTGATAAATACTTATCAATATGTATGTAGGAACCGGTGATGAGGTACCGATAGACAACAAAAGAACCAGAAGCGGTCATCGTTTCTGAAGCCAGTTCGTGGGGCTAGGCCGGCATAACCTAATAATAAATGACGGTCACACTGGACTTCTAAGTTTGCAACGAAAGCGAGCACACGCCTCGGGACAGACCTGGAGCCAATTTCTTTTCTTTTTTATATCAAAGCCATAATATTCAATTGTCAAACTAACCGCCAATAAAAACCCGTAAAATAAATACCACAAATTGGGGGCTCGTCCGGGAATGGCAGCTTAAAAGTGAAACAATTGATATTGGCTATTGAATTTCACAAATTCGTTAAAACTTGTGAAATTCTAAGAAGGAGGGAGACAGCAGGTGACGCTGCCTCGAGGAACGTTCAAGTGAGAGGAAGCGAGATAGCTGCAGTAAAAAGCGCGGTATCGGCGAGCAACAAGAACTTGAAAATTCGGCCGATGAGGGAGACAGCAAGTGACGCTGACATAAGGCAACTGCAGAAGGAGTGAGAAAGCTAATTAGAAAGGTGGTTCTGGAATTTTCGCAGCACACTACGAAATATTTGTGAGAAGTTTGGCCGAAGAAGGTACCATTGAGATACAGCAGCAATAATAAGGCAAGGCAGGAACGGATCGAAGGGCAACAACGATTCCGGTTGCAAGATTGATTCAAGGTTGCAAAGGCGATACGAGGCTGCCACAACGGAGGCTGTGTAGATTGCTGGAGAAGTGTACAGTAGTTTACCAGTGTTGGTGGCAACAACTACTAACTAACCCCCTACTAACTCATCCACTGGCAGACCACATTGGTTTTGGTTTTTGGATTTGGTTCGCGCCGTGAGAGTGAAACCGAGAAACCGAGTGTAGCGACTGCGCAGAAAATGAGTGCCAACGCTGCCTCAGAGGCTGCCGATGGAAATACACGACACAGACGTTCAAGTCAGGGCAGTCATACGGCCAGTCAAATTAGCCATGAGGATGCCATCCAGACCAACCAAGAGCAAAGCTCCTTTTCCCTATGGCGATGGCTTTGGCATGTCATCACATCCATATCGGTGGAGCCGACCATGTTCCTATATATGTCTGCCTTCATGATCACCTCGGTGGTGGAGCAGAATTTCTTCGTCTACAAGGCGTGCCGCGTGAACAATAATTTCAGTGAGGAAATCTGCATCAACATCAACAAGGCGGAGTACAATGATTACAAGCTCCAGGTGCTGGTGACCACCGCTTGGTTTCATCAATGGGAGAACATTTCGGCCCACATATTTCCCATCATTTTGGCCTTGTTTCTGGGCTCATTCTCGGATCGTCGTGGTCGCAAATTGCCACTTCTAATGGGTTTGACGGGCAAACTGATTTACTCCGTTATGATTGTGGTCAATGCCAAGATGGAAACTTGGCCAGTGGAGTATATCATCTATACGGCCACTTTACCCTCGGCTCTGACTGGAGCCGATGTGGCCATATTTGCCTCATGCTTTGCCTACATAGCGGACATATCCACCGTGGAGAAGCGGACCATAAGGGTGACCATATTGGATGCCATCTATCTGAGTGCCATGCCCACTGGTGTGGCATTGGGCTCCTATCTGTTCTATCATGCCTTCAATCAATCGTATGCCGATATGTTTATGGTGAATGCTTCGTTGTTGGCTCTGGCCATAGTCTATACACTGATTGCCCTCAAGTGGCAAACCAATGATCGGCAACGATCATTGCGAGAATTGGGCTTGTGTGGCTTTTGGCCAGACTTCTTTGATAAGCAACATGTGATTGATTCATTCAATGTTATGATCAAGCCCCGCAGTGGCCATCGTCGTGGCTTTTTGATCATTCTGCTTGTGTCCATGATCTACTATACATTCCAACGAGATGAGGGCACTTATCTATATTTCTACACGCTGGCCAAGTTCGACTGGGATGTTGATTTGTATAGCACCTTCAAGACTTTCAAATCGTCAGCCTATGTTATTGCCATGCTCCTGGGTGTACCCATTATGAATAAGCTCTTCGGCTGGCGCGATACGACGCTCATTTTCATAGGAACCTGGGCTCATTCGATTGCCCGCGTATTCTTCTATTTCGCCGAGACACCAAAACTACTTTATGCTGGCGCCATCGTCTGCAGTCTGGGTCCCATTGTGGGTCCCATGTTGCGAGCCATGACTTCCAAAATCGTTCCCACTTCGGAGCGTGGCAAGGTGTTTGCCCTGCTATCGGTTTGCGATAATGCGGTGCCTTTCATTAGTGCCGTTTGCTATTCGCAAATCTATCAGGCCACTATCAATATCAATTACGGTGGACTTGTCTTCCTGCTGACCATTGTCTCGCAAATGATTGTCTTCTTCTTGATACTCTGCATACACATTAAGCTTGGTGGCAATTCCTTGGAAGTGGCAGAGTTTACCGAAAAAGAGAATGGACTAATCACCAATGACGTCGAGTCGATGGCCCAAAGAACACCCCAAGCAGAGACAACAGAATGATTCGAATGATTTCCTATATTTTATATACATTTTTTTTTTTTACCAAACCAAGCATGAAATTGTTATTCAAAGTGTTTTTTTTTCTTCCCCCTCCTACTTAATGATAAGACTTGTGAAAACATAAAAAGACATCTTGAAATTTACATATATATATATATTAAACAGAGAGAGACAGAGAAAGAGAGAAATTTCTTAAAAAAAAAAAAAAAAAAAAAAAAAAAAACAACGTTTCAAGGTTGTGTTAACTGCTGGAGAAGTGTACAGCGGTTAGCCAGGGCTGGACGCAACGAATTTGAAATTCTACAGAGACTAGAGTTGAGTTCTAGGAGTGAACTGCGTTAGTAGTGGACAAAATCTGGTGGTGACGGCGTGAACAACGGAGACTAGCGTTGAGTTCTAGGAGTGAACTGCGTTGGTGGCGGTGGTGTGATCAACTTCTATTTTTTGGCAGCGGCAACAACTCAAAGGTTGGCGAGAAACTTCAATATTGTTGCTGAGAGAGGATTTGTGAAGGAATTTGGCGATAAGACTAATCAACATCGAAGACGACGACAAAGCAGGACGACGTGGGACCAACGAAAGACGGGAAAAGCGTATGTTATTCAGATCTAGCGAAAACTGATAACAATTTTCAAAGCTAGAAAATAATACTAACATAGTATAAGAAGAATTGTACGTTATTTTAAGTTCTTGTAATTGAGATGGAGCTTGCAGAGATTCTGTCTCTAAGCGTGGTGGCTTTGCGATCGAAATTATCCGAACTAGGGCTACCTACGACTGGCAGGAAACGGGATTTGCAGAATAGGTTACTCACCCATTATAGTGTGCAGGAGGAAGATGAGGAATCAGACGATCAGTCAGTGGTAACAGCGAATGGGGGACTAGAGATTGCAGCAGAAAACGTAGTTAGACCCGAGAGATCATGGTTTACTTTGAAAGATGTTGAGGACAGTATGTCACAGTATTCTGGTTCAGATATTCCTAACATTGCTCAATGGATTGAAGAACTAGAAGAATGTGCAGCCACGGTACAGTGGAATGAATTACAGTTATTTGTGTATGGAAAACAGTTATTGTGTGGGACGGCAAAATCTTTCATTAGGAGTCAGAGAAATATTAAAAACTGGAGTTCTTTGAAAACAGCTCTTCAGGCTGAGTTTAGTGTAAAAATATCTTCAGCTGCAGTACATAAAAAGTTAAATCAGCGGCAACAGAAGAAAGGCGAAACTCTAAATGAATACTTATATGCATTGATGGAAATTGCGAAGCCGGTAAACGTAGATGAGGAGAGTCTGATAGAGTACTTCGTTAAAGGTATTCCGGATACAAAAACCAACAAAATGATGTTATTCCAAGCTCGCAATATTTCAGAGTTAAAGTTTCAAATCGAAGTTTATAAGAAGGGGCGTGATTCATACAGGGCAACGAACAGATTTGAAAGTAAGGCATATGGTTCAAGTGAAGCACAGGCAGTACAGGCTCGAGAGAGAAAATGTTTTGGTTGCGGAGAGGCGACTCATTTAAGAAAAGATTGTCCTAAGTCCGATCGAAAGTGTTTTAAGTGCGGTCAGCCAGGTCATCGTGCAGCTCAGTGTAGTATCGAAACGCATATTAAACGAGAAAAGCACGCGAATGTTGTTCAACATGACAAAGTTGAAGTTAGTTGGAGTACGTTCACTCCGTCTGGGTTAGGGCTAAAGAAGGTTAGCTATGAGAATATTGAATTTAAAGGGCTCATAGATACAGGAGCAGATATGTGCTTGATTCGTCGAAGTATTTTTTGGAAGCTAGGAGTTAAACAACTAACAGGTCCTGGAAAGTGTTTGGTAGGAATAGGAGATGCGAAAATTTTAACGTTTGGTAGTTTCTCTTTAATGGTGATCATCGACAAAATTAAAATAGTAGTTGAGTTTCATGTAGTTCTCGATGAGGACATGGGGTTTGACGCTATTTTGGGAAGAACGATTCTTGATAGTGTTGACATGAAGGTAACAAAAAATGGCACTCAGTTTTTGATTAGCAGTAAGCAGAAGTTAGAAGAAGAAAATACTGAATCTGTTGAGGATTGGATGAAACAATTTGAAGATGTCTGCACAGTTTTTGAAGGGAAGGACGAAATCGGTTTAGAGTTGTCTCATTTAAGCCAAGAACAGGCTAAAGAGGTCGAAATGATAGTTGAGCGATACAAGCCAAAACGCAATCCTGATGCGAAGATTGAAATGAGAATTATTTTGAAAGATGATATTCCCGTATACCAACACCCAAGACGGTTGGCCAACTGCGATCAGCAGATTGTAGATAATCAGATACAAGAATGGCTTGAGGAAGGAATTATTCGAGATAGTACATCAGTGTATGCATCCCCTATAGTATTGGTAGCAAAGTCAAACGGAGCTAAAAGGTTGTGCTGCGATTATAGAAAATTGAATGAAAAGATAATTCGCGATAATTTTCCGATAGTATTGATGGACAGTGTAATTGATCAATTGCAAGGAGGAAAGGTTTTTACTACACTGGACTTGAAAAACGGATATTTTCATGTACCAGTAGAAGCAAGTTCGAAAAGTTCACGGCATTTGTTACCCAGAAAGGACAGTACGAATTCTTATATGTACCATTTGGTATCTCAAACTCTCCAGCGGTCTTTACGAGATTCATGATGGCAGCAATGCAGGAGTTGATTCAGAAAGGTATAGCGATCGTATATATGGATGATATCATCATTCCAAGCAGGGACATTGAAGAAGGTATGTCAAGAATTAAATTAGTTTTGGGTGTAGTCGAGAAGAACGGATTACAGCTTAACTGGAAAAAGTGTCAGATTCTACAAAATCAAGTCAATTTTCTAGGATACGTGATTAGTGAAGGGATAATAAAACCGAGTGAAGAGAAAATTTCGTCGGTACACAATTTCCCAAGACCGCATGATAAGAAAGCAGTGCAAAGGTTTCTCGGTTTAACATCGTATTTTCGAAAATTCATTGAGGGATATGCCTTGATGGCGAAGCCACTTTCCGATATGCTAAGAAAGGATAGTAAATTTGTGTTCAGCGAGATTGAGGAGTTATCATTTGAACGATTGAAGGCATCGTTAACTAGTGAGTCGGTATTGAGGTTATATAATCCGAAAGCGCAAACAGAGGTCCATGCTGACGCATCAAAATACGGTTACGGAGCAATTCTAATGCAGAAAGATACGGAGGATAATTTGTTCCATCCCATTCAGTACATGAGCCGGAAAACAAAGCCATGTGAGCAGAATTATCATTCATACGAACTAGAAGTTTTAGCCATAATTGAGGCTATAAAGAAGTGGCGAGTTTACATTCTTGGCTTGCAGTTCACTATAGTTACAGACTGTAATGCATTTACTATGACCATGAAAAAACAGGAAGTTCCGTTAAGGGTAGCCCGGTGGGCCATGTTTTTGCAGGATTTTAGTTACAGTCTAGATCATCGGTCAGGATCAAGGATGAGGCATGTAGATGCTTTGAGTCGTGTCGCCTGTTATTCGATATCGGATAGTATTATTCATCGTCTGAAAGAAGCTCAATTGGTTGATGATTGGATAAATGCTATAAGAAGTTTAGTTGAAAAGGGCGGGTATGAGGATTTCTATATTTTGAATGAGGTCTTGTTCAAAGATGCCAATAAGCAGTTAATCGTAGTACCCGAGCAGATGAGTTGCGTACAGTGTATTATAACAAATGCGAAATTGGGTAGAAAAGAAGGGTATCTGACAGCGATCGATAAGGGAGATCAACCTCTAGTTACATATCATATTGTCCGATGGATCTCACTAAGAAGAGGTACAATCATTTGCTAGTAGTCGTCGATGGTTTTAGTTAGTTCGTATGGTTATATCCTACCTAAATTACCGGAGCAGAAAAAGTCGTAATTCATTTGGAAAAACAAGCAATAATATTTGGTAACCCAGTGAGAGTAGTGACCGATAGGGGAACGGCGTTTACATCACATTTGTTTGAACAGTATTGTAAGGACAATAACATACAACATTTATTAATTACAGCTGGTGTTCCGCGGGGAAACGGACAGGTCCAACGAATGCACAAGATCATTGTACCCATGTTAACGAAATTGAGTTTGGAAAGTCCAGTAACCTGGTATAGGCATGTAGGCAAGGTGCAACAAATGATAAACAACACTGAGCCAAGAACTACAAAAGTGAGTTCGTTTAAGATACTAACAGGTTTAGATATGAGAGTTCCTGAAGATGCAGAGCTAAGAGAGCGTATTTTAGAATGCATAGTGAACGAGTTGGATGAGGAGCGAAAGGAGATCCGAGATAGGGCGATTGAAAATATTAAAGTCCTACAGGACGAAAATCGAAAGTCCTATGATGCAAAACGAAAGATCGAAAGGAAATACAGACTTAACGATTTAGTAGCGATAAAGCGGACACAGTACGGGGTAGGTCTTAAGCTCAAAGGAAAATATTTGGGGCCGTACAAGGTAGTATCAGTCCAGAAACACGGAAGATATAAGGTTGAAAGGATGGGAGATACGGAAGGGCCCACTACAACATCCACTGTGGCCGAGTTCATGAAACCTTGGGGATCTTCATTCGAGTCGAATGAAACGTCAGGAGGGCCGAATGTAGGAACCGGTGATGAGGTACCGATAGACAACAAAAGAACCAGAAGCGGTCATCGTTTCTGAAGCCAGTTCGTGGGGCTAGGCCGGCATAACCTAATAATAAATGACGGTCACACTGGACTTCTAAGTTTGCAACGAAAGCGAGCACACGCCTCGGGACAGACCTGGAGCCAATTTCTTTTCTTTTTTATATCAAAGCCATAATATTCAATTGTCAAACTAACCGTCAATAAAAACCCGTAAAATAAATACCACATGTACATACAAGCAGCCAAGGATGCCATATATGTATATATGTATGTATAAATTTACTATATCTGAGTTCATGTGTATGTGTATGAAGGATAGGAGATCTACTGGTTAAGGGCTGTCAAAAGGAGAGGAAAGAGTCGTCGACGTCGCGGTTGCCTTCATGAGAGTCAGTGAAAAATGTTTGTCAAACCGCAGTGAGCGTTGTATGTAATGATTGAAGCCATTGCGTCGCTGATGTTGCTCTTGGTGGTAATGTTGGATAGCTGGATGTTGGATGGAGGTTGCTTGAATGTATATACAAACATATACATTTATACATATATATATATATATATGTATATTTTTTTTTTTGTTTCACTGTATGGCACTAACATCGCATCGTTTGCGATCGTGCTTAATGTTTTTTTTAAAATATTTTGTAACAAACCTTTATTACTTTAATTATGTATTAATAGTATATTTGTTGGCCAATTTCTCGGCCATATTAATAATCTGCTACTAGTTGGATTCGATGAATCAAAACTTCCCTTGCCACAATCAGATTAGCCGACGTTAGTATTTTTCCATTTATTATGCGTCCGTCGCATTCGAGTTCTCTTGGTACAGTAAATTCTTCAATTCTTATATGCTACGAGAGAGTGTAATACAAAGTAAAATGTAAAGGGAAACGCAAGAGGAGAGCCACCAGTGATGCTAGATTGAACTCTCTTTGAGCTTGCGATATATCGATAGTTTAGCTATTTAACCCAATGGTTAATATTTCAGAATAATTAAATTAATGAATTTAAATTCAGGAGTTCTCCTCCAACATGCTCCCCCTGTTGAAAGAACCAACTTTCAAATAAATGATTCTGGAAGCGGAGCGATCTTGTGAATTGGTCTTTTAAAGATTCCTTTTGCAGTCCTAAGTTCGACTACTCGAATTTTGTCATCAGGTCCGGCATTTACAGACACTACTCTTGCTAACGGCCAATGTTGAGCCGGCACGTTGTCTTCATGTACTACAACTAGTTGTCCCAAGGGCACATTTGCTTTTTCGTAAATCCATTTGCTGCGTAAGTTATGAACATAATCCCGTGCCCACAGTGTCCAGAATTGTTGTTTCAAATAGGTCACTCGCTGCCATCTATCCAGATACCGAAGTTCCGTTCCGGGAGGGTCCGTGGAATGGTAAAGTAATGATTCTGGTACTGACGTTAATTCGGATCCAATCAGCAAGTGCCCAGGAGTGAGAGCATTGAAATCGTTGGGGTCATCTGAAGTGGGTGCTATTGGCCTTGAATTAAGGATAGCTTCCACACCCGAGAACACAGTGAGTAGTTCCTCGAAAGTAAGAGATGCGTTTGAAATATTCTTCAGAGCCAGTGTCTTCGCTGATTTTACTGACGCTTCCCAGTGGCCGCCAAAGTGTGAAGCTCTAGGGGGAATAAAGCAAAAGTTAAATCCTTTAATTGAACTATATGTTTTTATGTGATCTATGACGTCTGAGTTAAACAATTTTGACTTAAACTCAGCTAGCTTTGTAGCAGCGCCAACAAAGTTTGTGGCGTTGTCGCACACCATGCGCAATGGTACACCACGGCGCGCTACAAATCGACGTATACAAAGCAGAAATGCATTTGTTGACAATTCGGAGACTAATTCAATATGAATCGCCTTTGAAGCAAAACATACAAAAATTGCCGCATATGTCTTGTACGGCGGTTCTCCGCGAATCCTGTAAGACGTGAAAAATGGGCCGCAAAAATCTACTCCTGTTACTAGGAATGGTCTTTCAGCTCGTAGTCGATCAGCAGGAAGATTGCCCATCAGTTGAGTCATGAGGCGAGGTTTAAAGTGAAATCAGCGGATGCAGCTTCGCACAACTTTTCTAATCAACGCTCGTGCGTTGATTACCCAAAGTCGTTCTCGTAAAAGAGATAAAATAAAATTTGGGCCAGCGTGAAGATTTTTGTTGTGTAGGAATTCGATGTATACCTTGGTAAAACGATGATTTTGAGGTAGCAGGGCCTGGTGCTTGGCGTTGAATGGAAGGTCTCCGTTGTCGAGACGTCCTCCCACTCTCATCACACATACTGCAGTTTGTCCAAATGTCATTGTGTGCATGAATGGTGTCAAACGCTGTAGACACGGTGTTAACGTTTGTTTGTTTTTTAGTAAGGATTTTTCATCAGCATAACATTCTTGTTGTATTAGTGCAACAATTTTCCAAAACGATTGATACATTTCTGTCTCAGTAATTCGAATATCGGCTATTGATGATGAACTTAGAGTGAGATCAGGCTTCACCTTGTTCACGCTGCGATAGAGGTATGAAATAATTCGAACGATTCGAATATACGATGAAGAATTATTTATGATCATATTTAGAATAGATTATGAATTAGCGTTGTCTGCTCTGCTACAAAGAAGTTCTGACTTGGTTCTTACTTCGATAGGCGGCGGAAGTGGTTTTCAATTTTAAGAATGTTGGCCCTGTTATCCACATGCTTGTTTGCAGCTCTGATGTCCTACAACCACGAGAAACAATGTCTGCTAGATTCTTGTTAGAAGGGACGTGCTTCCATATTATTTCTTCCGTGTGTTGTTGATACTCTATTACTCTGATACTCTGATACTCTATTTGCTACAAAACTATTTAGTGTTGATGCATGAAGTTTCAGCCATTGCAAAACAATTTTTGTATCGGTCCAAAAGTATACCTTGTCGATGTATAATTTTAATGTCCTTTCGAATTTGCGCCAAGTCCTACTGAGCAACAATGCTCCGTACAGTTCTAACTTAGGCAATGACTGTGTCTTGGTAGGTGCTATCTTTGATTTCGCAACGAGTAAAGTGACTTTGACTCCACTCGGGAGATCTGATCGAACATAAAGACAGCATCCGTACGCTCTTTCGGATGCGTCAGCGAATCCGTGTATTTCGCATCGATACGTTTTTGATGTGTTCACATATCGTGGTATTTGTACATTTGATAAGTCTCTAAGATCCTGTAAAAGTTCTTTCCATCTTTCCTTAATTCGACCATCGACAGGCTCATCCCAATCTAGGGCCTTGAGTGTCAGATCTTGCATAAGAATTTTGCACCGAACGATGCCCGGACTTATGAATCCCAGCAAGTCAAACATTCTTGCTACTACTGAAAGAATTGATCGTTTGGTAAATGGTTCTTGGTGGTCACAAATGTATCGAAATGGAAAGATGTCACTGCTATGCATCCACGCCATTCCCAGAGTTTGGGTAGTGTCTTGATCTTCCATGGCGATAAATACTTCGTCCTCTGAAGTTTTCGTAATTTCCTTGCAGTTGCTACTAAATTTTGTGAGATGCAATCCAGCCTGTGATGTCTACTGTATCATTTTTAATGTGTTGAAGCTCGGTTACGCTATCAGCTCCGGTTAGCAAGTCATCCACATATAAGTCGTTGCGTAATGTTTTAGCTCCTATAGGATGATCATGTGAGTACAAATCGGCAATATGGTGAACGCCTCTGATAGCTAAGAAGGGTGCAGCTGACATGCCATATGTCACGGTGTTGAGCTCGTAAGTTTTTAGTTCTTCTGTTTTTGTTGGTCGCCATACAATGCGCTGAAATCTCCGGTCTCTTGGATCTATGACAAATTGGCGATACATCTTGGCTATGTCGCCTGTAAGTGCATACCTGTTCAGACGAAATGATAGAAATGTTATAAATAGGTCTTGTTGAATTGTGGGGCCAATCATTAACAGCTCATTTAATGATTTTCCCGATGATGTTTTAGCCGAAGCATCAAACACAACTCTAAGTTTCGTAGTAACGCTTTGCGGACGCAACACGCAATGATGAGGTATGTAATAATGCGGTTCGCTGTGGCTTGCGACAGTTTTGGTAGACATGTGGCCAAGTTTTACATACTCGTTGATGAATGATTGATGAATCTACATATGCTTTTTTTAGTTGATCGTCGCGGTCGAGACGATTTTCTAAGGATTTGAAACGCCGTACTGCGTTGTCGTAGGAGAATCCTAATTTCTCTGGGGGTTCTTTAAATGGAAGTCGAACTTGGAGTCTTCGATCCGATTTTACAATTCATTTTTACAAAAATGGCTTTCGCATTCCTGTTCTTCTTTGGTTTGTCGGTTACCAACAAACTCACAGTCTTCAATTTCCCAAAATCTTTTAACTAGAAGATCAAGTGATGGGTTGACGTGTAATAAATAAACATTGTTGTCGAGGCCTTTCGTGTGTGGTTTCCAAATTTTCACAAACTATCCATCCATATTCCGTGTTGATTAAATATGGCATGTTTTCGCCCAAGCATTGCTGACCATCGAGGATTGCTGCAAACAGCCCATTCGTGTTTATTAAAATGTGTATCTTGTGCGGCTAGATTAATATCCGTAGGTATGGTCCAATTTGATGTATCGATATGCTCGTGTGGTTGCTGAGCACAAATTTTCTTAATGACGGCAAAGTTGGCGGACCACGTAAATGATGAATGCCTAGAACGTATTGTGGCAAACGCATTGTGTTTAATGCCTTGACTGCTTCCGGTAATGCCGCTGAATTCTCGAGATACACGAGTCCTATCCAGATTTAGCCGCTTGGCAGTCTCTTCTGTAATAAAATTAAGTTCAGAACATGAATCTAAAAGTGCCCGTACAGTATGTAATTGGCCAGACTTATCCATTATGTGAACCAATGCTGTAGGAAGCATCCCCTTTTTATCAGTGTTCGTTAATAACGAAGTGCTTTGTGAATTAGTTATTGGATTAACAGATTGAATCAATGATGATAAGTTTTTCATCGGGGTGGAGGCGAATTGATGCAATAACGTATGATGAGCCGATCGGCACACCTTGCACCGGGAGAGTGAGGGACAATCCTTGACGCGATGTCCCGTTCGCAGACAGTTAAGACATGCATTGGTCCGTTTGACTGTTTCGAACCTTTGTTGTAGCGATAACTCTCTAAATGATTTACAATTACTAACATAGTGTGCCGTCGAATGGCAGTGTAAGCATTGAGAGTTAATGTTGAGGAATGCCTTTGACGTTGATGGTCGTTTTCCTCCTAGTGAACTATTGCGCTGACCGAGTTGACCTGTCTGATGACTTTCTAGGAACTAGCAGCGGCGATGAAGAATTGTGCAGAATTCCTCCCACGTTGAAAGCTTGTCGAAGCTTTGCTTTTGCCTTTGGTCTCGGCATCAACCTTCGTAAGAAGTATGTGAATCATGATGTTATTCATTATTTCCTCAGTTGATCGTAGTGTAAGAAGTGATCCGCGTATAGCGGACGCATTATCGATGAGCTTTTGCAAAAGTCTTGCTTCTGGTTGCTTGACTAATGGTAAATTGAACAGACTCGATATACAATCATGGAAGATTAGAACGTCGTTGTCGTAGCGAGCTTCTAATCTTGACCAAGCTTGACTGTAGTTTTGTTCGGTGACTTGGAACGACTGCACGACCTCCAGTGCAGGTCCCGATAAACATTCGAGAAGATAATTGAACTTATCAATTATTGGTATGTGGTGATCGTTGTGAATTAGATTCAGGAAAGACGATTTGAATCTCTTAAACGCTGAATATTTACCATCGAAACTGGGTAATTTCAGTTTAGGTAATCGTTGAATGTGAACCACTGTAGGAGACATTGAAGAACTCATAAAACTCATATCCGATGTGTTGACTGGTCCCGTTGAACGTTTCCTTTGTAAAAGAGACAATAAATGTACCTTGACCTTTATGTAAATAAAAGGTGGGAAAAGGGAGGGGAAAGGAGTAGGAGGAGAGTCCAAGAGGAGTAGCAACGACTGATCTCGTTTGCCAAGCGAAGCCCGCTTGACCAAGATCCGTTGCCTCTTGGACGGGAGAGTGAAGCAGGAAAGGGAATGTTAGTGTGGTTATGGGAAAGGGATGGTGAAGAGGAACTGCAACGACTGATCTCGTCTGCCAAGCGAAGCC
The DNA here is from genome assembly GCF_018902025.1 of Drosophila willistoni. Lineage (NCBI taxonomy): Eukaryota > Metazoa > Arthropoda > Insecta > Diptera > Drosophilidae > Drosophila > Drosophila willistoni. The sequence continues at coordinate 7,161 of NW_025814520.1, read as the reverse complement.
CGCTTGGCCAAGATCCGTTACCTCCTCACATTGAGTGACTGAGCCTAGGGACCAACGACTGACTTCGTCTGCAGGAGAATAACTCATCCTGTCGAAGTCCGCTGGTCCTTCGGCTCCACTCAAATGGTTAAGTGGCCAAGGAGAAGGGAAGGGATAGGGTATACCTAGATTCAGTGCCGAATAAAGAAATAATGCCGGGTGGGTTAAATGATCATATTATAACGTTTTATTAATAATTAATTAATCCTAAACATATTTGGAAATCTGGGTCCCTACCGCACTCAAGTAAAAATAAAGGGAAACTTTGGTCATGGGCTCACCTGTTAATCCTGAAGGATCTCTCGCTGGTACTCGGTCTCTAGTCTTGGTTTTACTTGGTTACACTTGTTGCTTTGCACTCACTGTTTCACAATGTGACTGATTACTCTCATGGCTACTGGCGAAGTGATTTTCTCCTAATTGTAACTCGCTGTCGAAACCCACCCTTGCTCTGCCTACTTATGTCCTAACGGTGAAAACATACGATGCGTCTTGTGCTTTGGCACGCGTGACGATCGCCGTCTCTCTTTTTTTACTTTCGATTTTTTGCTTTTCCATTTGGCGTCAGCTCGCGGCGCAGCGACCGATGCTGAGAGATTGCCCACTCAGCGACGCGTCGATGCCGCTGCCACGCCAAGTCGTTAGTCAGAAAGAGATAGATTTAGAACATGAGCATCGTCTGTCGAAAAGAACTACAGTTAATTCCATGTTGGAACATTTAGATATGCCCTCCATGGGCGTAACGAAAGATAACCAACAAAGGGGCCCTGCATGGGCGTAGTTTACTTAAATATATACATCAGAAGGGGAACGGTAATGGGGTGTCAGACACTGCCAAGTATTGTGACTCGTCACACGGTGTCCTTTCTTCGCTTGGACGAAGTGGCCCGTGACCCGTCCGTGCGGCTTCAGTTGGATTCTGAAAAACCGGTGGTACAGCCGCACCAAAAAGCAATGGTTCCGACGTGAGCTCGGGTCGGCGCTCCTACTGGATTGTTGGGTAATACTGATGTTGGGAGTGCGTGTCGATAGCCGAGGTTGGGCCTCTTCGTCGTTGGGGCCTGGGTCGGTCTCTTTCTGGCTGGTGACCATCGGGGTAGCACCTAGTGTCGACCCCGGGTTGACCGGTTCGTACTCGGACCGCGGAGGGGTGTCCAGTATGAGACAAGTCCTGCCGGCGTGGATCCTCCGTAGGACAGGCGTAAGTATGACCACTGACATTCGTGTCGCGCCCAGCGTCGATGGTACGTAATCCGATTGTTTTCCCCTGTTTGTAGGGTTTGTCCCTCTGACGATTGCTCCTCTAAAGCACCGGAGGCGACCACCTCCATGCTGCGGGGCTGGATCGGGGTGTCGGGTTGGTTCATCTCCTGCTGTGCACCAGGTACGATGAGTACTACTGCTTCTTGTTCCTTCTCACATATGGAGACCATCTCGTCAGCAATCTGGTCTATATTTGCCTCATAATCATCATTTTCTTTACTTGGTTGCGACATGCTGTGAAAAATAAGATATTTTAAAACTACCCTGTACCCTGCGAATTACAAACATGCTACCGTTAAAACTAAGATACAATGTTTAGGTAATTTACGCCGAGTATCGGCGCGAATCCCCTCTTTAGGAGGGAGGGAGACGTTGGGCAGGCGCACCCACCAACAAGTGGTCCTCCTTGAAAAATCTTTAGTCAGTGGCCTCGTGCGGGCCGTGGGTACGAGGTGTCCCGACGCCGATGTCTTCAGAAGGACTGAGTTCTGGGAATTCGTTGTCATCACCATTGAAGGCCTTCAAGTCAGCTAGGCCTGCGGTACGTCGCTCACGCCGGTGGGCTTCTTGTAGTCTAACGACATTGCTGGAAAGAAACTTGATTATTTTATACGGGCCTTTATACTTAGGCGCCAGTTTTGCGTTGAATCCTTCGTTGGCATCGGATAACCAGTCCTGTCGTCTTAGATCGTAGTATTTCTGCTGATCCTGGGGGGTATTGCGTTGGCTCTCATGTACCATGCTGGGTGATTCCTTTGGCTTCAAATCCTCCTCACAAACCTCAGCTTCCACCGAAGCCAATCGGGTGTCCATCTTAGGTGCTGGTTCTTTTTCTTCACCAGGCTGGCGGAATGGGTTCTTAAGGACAGCGTCAGGTGCTGAAGGCGGCAAGACTGAGCCCGACTGACATACTGGTTTGTTGCTCTGCTGAGAGTCAGAAGTATCCTTGGGCGTAGCGGGCGTTTCTGCAGGAACCAATTGATCTATAAGAGCGTTAGGCTGCATGTGGTCATCCGCCACTAGCGATGGCTGAATTATAGACTTGACGGGACTGTGGAGCTTATCGAAAGGGGGCAACTGTAACAGATAACCTCCACAACGTATAGAAGTTCCTATGTTCCGAAGGAAATCCACTACCAGAATAAGAGGGTCCATCATTGATGGCATCGCTAACAATGTCATATGTACGGTCTGTGCCCCGAGACTGATGCTTGCGCTGAGAGAACTTTTGATTGCTGCACGAGTAATATCGGCAAGGTTAATATTAGTATGAATGTCTCGCAGCAGTGACGGAGCGAAGTGCTGAAGAGCCACTTCCTCGTTTATGAAACTCTTGTTCGCTCCTGAATCCAAGGTAGCCACCATTGGCTTTCTATTGACGAAGACATGAAGTTGGATGCGGTCTTTCTTTAGGAGGAGGGGGTTACTGGGCTGAAGTCCTGGTCTGGTCCCTCCGTCTGGCCCAGATTGAGACGGAGGTTTGGCCCGTTTCCCGAACGACGGCAACATTCGATAGTACGTACCCCCTTCGTCCGCATTGCCAACAAAACAACACACGGGGCTTCGTACATTCTCGTGCGATGTGACCAGCTTCCGCACATTTGCGGCAAGCTGTGCCGGTATCCACGGGTGCTTCGAAGAGTTGACATATAGCAGTCCCGTTTAGGCTGGAAGTTATATGATCAAAGGGCTTATTTTGAACGCCGTTGCTCCTTTTCCACGAATGCGCGGGGTCATCGCTACCTTGCTCCAATCGAATTGTCTCATAATTTACCACCAACTTGGTTAAGCCGGGTAACGTTTAGAAATCATTTCGTCGGGTATACAGCTTGTAGTCTGGTAATAGATTTTCGTAGATCCTGTTGAGTTCCTGTAACGTCGAGTAATGAGCTCTCTTCATCATTAATCGAAGGTCTACTAGATACTCCTTGTATGGTTCCTGATGGCGTTGCTTTCGAGCGCGTATGCTATCCTCTAGTTTCTCAAAATAGCGTGGGGGTAGAAAGAACTCTAAGAATTCGGACTTGAAGTCGACCCATGTCATCTCCGGATAGCCGCTGGTTTGCCACCAGCTTTCGGCCCGTCCGGTCAATAGGATGGCTATCATGGGAGGCAGTGTCTCCAAACTCAGACGGTAAGTCGCGGCTCGAGCCTATTCGAATCTATTTGCTCTATGAAATAGATAGGGTCGGTAGATCCGCTAAAGGCAATTCCCCATTTAGTTATACGTTCCACGATCGAGGCATAGCTCGCAGTAGTACGGCCCACCATAGATTCATGGACTCGACTCCGCTCACTGGGTTCGATGTTAATCTTTGAGCCAGGCATGCCGAAAGGCGTCGGAGAACCGGAACGAGAACCAGAATGCGATTCCGAACGATAGTTGGTGTCTTGTGGCACCGGTAGTTGAGAAATGATCCCTTCGGGAGTAGGCGACGATGCTCTGGACTGTGGCTTTACATCTAATTTCTTGTCCCCGGCACTAAATTGGGCTTCGATTTCTGCGAGTCGACTCAATACCTCAGGATGATAATCCTCCTTGAGGCGAACTCACGGAACCGATTTCTTAAGTCTTCCACTATTCCACCGGTGTCTAATCCGAATTCGTCACAAAGGACTTCCAATTCGGCTTTGCGACGATGATTTATCCAATGAACGCCCATTGCTAGTATGTTAGTAAAGACTCGGAGTCGTAGTATAAGTGATAAACCGCTAAAGGATCTCGGAGTTCGCCCAGTAGGCTACGCGATACTGATTGAAGATGGCTACGGTAAGCAGATAGACTATGATGTGGATATGCAATTTGACCAATGAGTATATATATATATTTTATTTAATTTTTAATAAATTCTGCTAGGGAGGGGTCAGAAAATATAACAAATGTATATATGTTTGTTCAAAGAAGAGTAAGAAACGGTGAGGCGTAAAGGAGGATTATCGCCGCCGGGGAACTTTCGAGGTGGTTTTTGGTTTGAATATTTTGAACAAAATCTTTGCAATGGTTCAAATGTATATAAGAAAGGTCTTGCCTGGTGGTAGAATTCGATCCGGTTTGTTTATTTGAAATAGGTAAATCCTTAAATGTAGAATAAAGTTATTGGGGACGTGATTGATTCTGCCTCGATGTTGTCCAAAGAAAGTAAAAGTTTACTCCGATTACTGTTTAGAATATCCTTGAGAAAATAGTTGTCCTTGCTGCCGAATTTCCTGATGTCCTTTGCATTAATCTCCGTTGTGTCCTTGAAGCTTAGTTCAGCCTGACGATGAATGTCCTTGTCCTATGTCCATGTTGATCCTTGTCCAGTCGCTGGTCCTTGTCCAGTTGTTAATCCTTGTATTGGTGAGTAGTCCTGATAATGATCCTTGTCCAGTTGCTATCCTTCCGGATTGAAGCAATTTTCCTTCCGATGTTTTCTTGTTGAGTTCCAAACACTGACTGTCCTTGCCAGTGCGTATGCTTGGTTTTAAACGGCCCCTTGTGCTTTATTCTTCTGTCTCCTTTACTCTGCTGCTGCTTCTTTGGGTGAGAGTGATGGATTTTTAGGTTACCCATGCCCAGGTCCCGTTCAACTCGTAATGCGCTAGGTTACAACCTCACTAATGGCTCTCTGAGAGAGGCTCCTAGACTCGTTCTATCTGCTTCTGGTAACTTTAGCTCTTTTTTTTTTCTTGTAAAATTTTATTTCAATAAGACTAATTCCTATATGAGACTCTGTCGATGGCTCCGTTGATGACCCTATTGCTAGCTCTGTCGGTAACTCAGTAGCTGACTTCATTAATAATTCTCTCCGAACTATGCTGTTGAGGATACTATTAATCCTGTCGAAAACTCTGTTGATGCCTCTGCTGATAATTCTGTAGCAACCCTGCCGGAGACTGTGCCGATATTCTTCCTTAGCATGACCTGGTTTTGAGCGTGTTCTAAATATATATGTATTATTATATATTTTTTTTTTTAAACTGATTTCCATGTGTGACTCTGTCGATGGCTCTGTTGATGACTCTATCGTTAGCTCTGTCGGTAACTCAGTAGCTGACTTCATTAATAATTCTCTCCGAACTATGCTGTTGAGGATACTATTAATCCTGTCGAAAACTCTGTTGATGACTCTGCTGATGATTCTGTCGAAACCCTGCCAGAGACTCTGCCGATTTTCTCACCTAGCATGGCATGACTGTGTGCGTGTTATATATGTATATATAAAATTTTTTTTTTAAATTTGTTGCTCTCATTACAACGAAACCCAACGCGCGACTGTACTTGCAAATCAGTGTGAATGAAGGAATGACAAAAAAAACGGTTGAATCAAATCTGTGTGTAAGAGTGAGAGATAAATGGCAAGAGAATGCTCGTAGCTCACACACACGCCGCGAATCAAACGGTGAATTGTCTATTCTCATTCTTACTGGCCGCTCGTGTGTCCCTGTCTCTTTCTCGCATGTAACTGTCGCTTGCAAAGAAAACTAAAAGCGCGTGGCACATCGACAACGTATATGCGACCTTTAAATACCCTAACCACAAATATGCATATATACATATATAAAAGAATGCTTAATTCTGAGTGGACTCCGATATATATAGTAATGAATACGCATACATATAAATTTTCACCCTTATGTGGACTCATATATATATATATATATATATTAATAAATGTGCATACATATATATATTTTAATATTTCCCCCATAATACTCATCAAGGTCCTGCTCGGGCGCAATCTGTAAGGAAGCTCTGGCTGGGGTACAATTCTCAGTCCCAGAGTCCAGTCTACAGAACATTTATTTGATCTGGAGACCCCGATGAGTATTAGGAGTGGTGACTGAGACCACATAAAGGGGGGAAAAGGGAAGGGAAAGGAGTAGGAGGAGAGTCCAAGAGGAGTAGCAACGACTGATCTCGTCTGCCAAGCGAAGCCCGCTTGACCAAGATCCGTTGCCTCTTGGACGGGAGAGGGAAGCAGGAAAGGGAATGTTAGTGTGGTTAGGGGAAAGGAATGGTGAAGAGGAACTGCAACGACTGATCTCGTCTGCCAGCGAAGCCCGCTTGGCCAAGATCCGTTACCTCCTCACATGAGTGAGTGACTGAGTCTAGGGACCAGCGACTGACTTCGTCTGCAGGAGAATAACTCATCCTGTCGAAGTCCGCTGGTCCTTCCGGCTCCACTCAAATGGTTAAGTGGCCAAGGAGAAGGGAAGGGATAGGGTATACCTAGATTCAGTGCCGAATAAGAAATAATGCCGGGTGGGTTAAATGATCATATTATAAGTTTTATAATAATTAATTAATCCTAACATATTTGGAAATCTGGGTCCTACCGCACTCAAGTAAAAATAAAGGGAAACTTTGGCATGGCTCACCTGTTAATCCTGAAGGATCTCTCGCTGGTACTCGGTCTCTAGTCTTGGTTTTACTTGGTTACACTTGTTGTTTTGCACTCACTGTTTCACAATGTGACTGATTACTCTCATGGCTATGGCGAAGTGATTTTCTCCTAATTGTAACTCGCTGTCGAAACCCACCCTTGCTCTGCCTACTTATGTCCTAACGGTGAAACATACGATGCGTCTTGTGCTTTGGCACGCGTGACGATCGCCGTCTCTCTTTTTTACTTTCGATTTTTTGCTTTTCCATTTGGCGTCAGCTCGGGCGCAGCGACCGATGCTGAGAGATTGCCCACTCAGCGACGCGTCGATGCCGCTGCCACGCCAAGTCGTTAGTCAGAAAGAGATAGATTTAGAACATGAGCATCGTCTGTCGAAAAGAACTACAGTTAATTCCATGTTGGAACATTTAGATATGCCCTCCATGGGCGTAACGAAAGATAACCAACAAAGGCCCTGCATGGGCGTAGTTTA